>NC_056732.1:591996703-592156703 GCF_019279795.1 Protopterus annectens
TGAGTGTATGTGAGTGTGTATGTGTTTGTGTGTGCGCTTGCATGTGTGCGTGTGTGTGTGTGTGTGTGTGTGTGTGTGTGTGTGTGTGTGTGAGTATGTGTGTGCGTGTGTGTGAGTGTATGTGTGCGCGTGTGTGCGTGTGTGCGTGTGTGTGTGCGTGCGTGTGCATGCGTGCATGTGTGCATGTGTGCATATGTGTGTGTGCGTGCGTGTGCGTACCTGTGTGTGTGTGTGCGTGTGTGCGTGTGTGTGCGTGTGTGTGCGTGTGTGTGTGTGTATATTAATTAGCAAATACTTATGCGATGTTCTTTCTTTTTGGACACATACTAACTATACCAGGGTAGTAAGAAACAGTATCACCATGAGTCATAGAGGGTGGAGAAGTAGAAGCACAGTGCAAACTACATCAAATAATGAATCATCAGGGTGTGAGAAATGTGCAAATGAACAAAGCAGAGGCTCAGGAATACAAAGCATTCTTGGCAGTTAAGTTGATGTTACTGTATGTGAAATGACATATTTTCTTGTGAATCAGTTTGCTTTACTATAGGCACAGCACAGTGCTAAGCAAATACCAGATTCATTGGAAACGCCAAATCTGCTCTGTGTTCTGTGGCTTCATATAATATCTTAGTATCCTACCAGTTTTGCTCACTTTTCACACAAAATGTTCCATCATTGGCATTACACATAAATTCATGAAAGTTTTAATAGAGCCAAGGCACACGAAACTGCGCACAGTGCATATAATTTAATTTTAATTTTATTCTGCAAAGCAAATTCTGTACACCTCTTCCTCAGTATGTTAAAACTATTTATTTATTCCAAGACATGTAGGCCTTTTAAAATGCCAGCATGTGCAAGGAAACATTTCCCCAATTAAAGAAAGAAGCAACTTTATTACATGACAAAAAAGAAAAAAAAAGAACAGGAAAACTGACATCTTTGAAAGTGATTTTTGATCACTGTGTAGGAAATAATAAGCATGCAGGAAGGTAATTTTGAGTAGATAATAAAGATTTAGTATGTATTGCTTGGTTGTAGGTAGTGTGTGCACCATTATTTGTTATCAATGTATTAATTATGGGTGGATCTTCACCTGAGATTCCAAATCTAAATATAGAGATAAACAATAATAATATAGTAGAAAAGCTCCAGATTAAAATTATTTAGGTGGTCAATGCATACTGTAGGTGATATGAGAAGATAAGATTCTGTGGCATTCATGATTAATATTTTAAGATAGGATGGAGACATTGACTGGGAAGCTGGAAGTGCTGAAAATGCTAAACACTATTCATAAATGGAGTATTTTATAGCATAAATGTTGCATGGAATGAAGAAATACCCTCTAAAGTTTGGATATTACACTTAAGGTAGCAGATATGGATCTCATTAAATGAACAGGCAAGCGTTGGAACTGAATACATGTGGGAAAGAATCAAACTGTATTGTTTTCATTTTTATTTATGTTTTCATTAGGACAGTGGCTTGGTCCTTCTTTGAACCCTTTTTAACCATAACCCTCATCACAAAGCCAGGGTAAATGTAGTGTGGATGGAAAACATGAAACTGCTAATTAGCCAACATGTTAAGGATAGAGTATTTAGAGAAAATCTGTGCAGCTATAGGGACACATACCTCTCAACCAAGAAATCTAGACAAAAGTCATAAATAAAAGTAGGACAAAGTCTCAAAAATAGGAAAAATTTTTAAATATTGCTCTTGCAAACTTAGACATTTGATAGAAGAACAGGTTTTGCATTAGCATTAATTTTCTGAAGGGTATAAAGTCAGAAACTGAAAAATCTGTCATTATTTTCTAACTTCAGTTTTTAATGATTTGCTACTAATTTGCCAGAAAACCACAATTTTATGAAACAGACCAAAAATATGAGGCAAAAATCTGGACATTCTGCAAAAATCTGTACAGTTGAGAGGTATATGATATGCTATCTTTGCATATACAGAGACTGAAGGTTAGGACTCAAATCCTGGCCATGAAGTTATGAAGCAGGATCCTTAATCATTGAGTCGTGAGGCTGCATCCATAGATGAAATTAGTGAAAAGTTATTCTAGATGGAAAAGAGGGAACAAAGGTGAAGGGAGGTGCATGATGACCACTCAACATCAAGCAAATGGAATAAAATGAATAAGAGTTTCCTACCTATAAAAGAACAGTTATATTGATAGACTATTGAAGTTGCAGTATTTTAATGTCTTTTGAGAAGGGGTTTCCATGTATAGCACCATTAGATTTGATACCTGATTTGACACAGTTCAATTAGTTGTTAAGACATGCATACTGCTACATCTATATGCACACACTGCATCTCGAAACAAGCATGTTCAGAAGAAGTACACCCCAGATAATTTGTCTAAGGTCAGCTGATACAAACTCTCTCAAAAAATTGTAAGTTTTATTTTCTCAAAAAGTACTTTAGCAGCTTCTTGCATATTCTTATATACACAAATGTCCCATAAATTAACGCAGAATAACTAATTTTTTGTTTTACTTTTCTTGCAAGGCATGCCATCAATCCATTCATTGCAATCAAGTGAAGAAAAATAAAATTCCCCTGAAATGTATTTTTCCAAGAAGTGCTTTCGATCTTTTTCACCTATTGTGTCACCTCAGACTAATACATCAGAAAATTTGACAGTGATCAAAGGACAAAAATTAACATCCTATTTTTCACGATTCTGCTGCAAAAGTGAGACCACCATTGTTATCAACCTGTTATGTTTCTGTGCATGTTGCATGTTATTCTGTATCAATTCTTAAAGCAAGGTTGCATGCTGACTAGTACAATTAGAGTAGGTCTTCAGTGTTAACATGATCTCAAACTATTTGACATTACAGATGGTTATATTACAGTGACTGCACAGAATAAGTTTTTCACTCTATAGTGGCTTTGATGAGCATCTTTCTGATACTGCATACTAGTCAATGCTTCAACAGATGGCAGTAAAATGACATATCCCAGGTTTGAACTCCTTGGATTCCTGTGATTAGCCTATTTAGAATGTATGAATACTTAGGGGGTGGAGGTATACACTGAGTGTTATTCTTTCTGTTGTCATAACTGTCAGTCCATACCCAGACATCAAGCTATCCATAGTCTACCAACACTTGTTGTTTGGGTCCCTTACCCTACAATGATCATCAACTCTCATATTTGGCAGACTTATAGAACCATTTTTCCATAGAAGTTAGTGTCTTCTGGCCCATTCATTGTCCTAGGAAGTGAAAGTTAAGCACAAAGTGAGATGCGTTCATATACTGTAGTGTGTCAGGCTGTTTTATTTATTTACCTTGTTCCCTCTCCTTGCAGCTATAACATCTGCAAAATGCTTGCTTTACAAAGATGCTCATAAACTTTCCATGCACGTCACCTCCAATTAAGTCATGCAATGCAATACAAACATGTTTGTTCCATTCCTCTAAGTGTAGCAACTACAGTCCCTTCCCTGTAACAGCAAGGTGAAGACTACCATTCCTCTTCCTTTAATATAATATCAGCTTGTCCTGTGCTCAGGTTGTTAGCAGAACCTGGGTCATCTGGGACAAAAGTAGAAGCATTGTCCTTCTAACCCGGCTCAGTTGGCCAGCTTTCAAAGCTAGTTTAGTATATTTTTTGGGGGTCTATGACATTTTATTGAATGGCTATTCAGTGAATAGCCATTCATTGAACACCTATTTAGTGAAGCCGCTCTTCATCAAACGACACAAGCAGTTGGCCAACCGAGTGATAAAAAAAATAAAATTTAAAACCTGCCAAGGTGGTGAGCTATGCCACCCCAACCCCCCAACTAAATATACCAACTCCAAGATCGCACTACAGTGGGGAAAAGGGCAAATTCCAGATGGTGACCAATCGCTGGTTTTCTCTAGTTAAAATTCACCATTCAATGAAACAGGCTTAGCTAAATAAGTGCTCGACAAATAGCTATTCACTGAATAGCCATTTGACGAAATGTCATAGACCCATTTTTTTTTTATCTTTAAGTGCATTTTATTAAATGAAGTGCATCTGATATACCCCTAGACAATGGATGGATTAGTACAATCAAATTGATTAATGCTGTGCACACACTTGTCTCTTACTTCAGATCTCAGCACAGATGGTGAAACTAGTACCTTCCTGATAAATCATCATAGAAGGAAGCCTGTTAATATGTGCTATACCCCTCATGAATATGTGAACATGTATCTCATATAGAGTCCCTAAATAATCATTCAATGTTTGGCTTTACAGCTTTGATGGAAATACATAGATTAAATATTGTGTACTGAGCACCTAATAACATGACTGGTTTCAACAAATCTCTATCATACACGTCATGGCCTTGTACCATGACATTTATAGTGTACCACATTTGAATATATGTTATTTTGTGAAAACGAAATTCTGCATTATTGCTAGAGTGCCCATCTTTGGATTAGTTAGCAATATTTAGAAATAATAAAGTGAAAGAGATTTAAGAAATAGTTAATTATTTTACTATTTGCACCATTTAGTCTACCTCCTTTGTCTACAATTTTTTTCTTAACTGAATTCTGAGCACCTGAAGTAGAGGGATAAAGTGAAGGTTCTTAGTATAATCGATACTCAAATGTATTTATTTATTTATTTATTTATTTATTTACATTTAATAATAAATAAATGAAGAGATTATCTGTCTCTTTATACTGCTGCCAAATTAATTAAGGAAGTTTCATTGCTTTCTGAATATAAAAATAAAAACAAATACATGTGCCCTTATAGGGTATTCTTAGATAACTACCTACAAATATAAAATGGACTGATCAAACAACAAATACCTCTGCACTCCAACTTGAGTCTGAGTCATCTGTAGGTAACAGACAGTTAATGTTCCAACCTAGACCCTGTTGAGGACTTTCAGAATATAATTTTCTTCTAATGCAAATCACAGGTTTGCGCCACCAAAACAAGAATTACACATGTGCAGAATAAAATCAGAGGCATCTAGTACAAAATCCATGGATCACTAGTCTACACTGAGCATTTCCAATGTGCTAATTCAGCTGTAACTCAAACTAGTCTTAAGTAATTTATGCATTATGACTGAAATTGAAATAATTTTGTTTTCTTATTTTCTTATTTTGGAAAAGACTGTGCTCTGGAATGGGAAGATTGCAATTTTAACTGACTGGCATGGTTTAGTATTTATCATCCAGCCATCTGTCCTTCAATCTATTTATCCATTCCTATTTTTAAATTCTTGTCCTACATGCAGCAGCAGTCCCCTGGTCACTGTATGGGACCTTCAGTCGTTCCCACAAAAAGCTGTGGAACATACTTTAACATGTCCTGGGTCTACTCCAGGTCCCTTATCCAGTGACCTGCTTTTGGTATGACTCCCAAACGATATGAGTAGCGGCAGTCTCAATAAGTATCCATATCACTTCCAATAATTCTTCTTAACCAAAGGATCAGCAGACATACCCCAGCTTCCTCCCAGATGGCCCATCTCTTCACTACATCTAGTGAGACTAGATGCCATGTAGAGCAGCTTAGTTTTTGCTCACCATATCTGTGATCAAGATCTTTCATTCACTACTCAAAGATCCTAATCACAGGTAAAAATGGAGAGATAGACTGACTGTAAAAAAATTAACATCTTTCTCCAGTGGCTTAGCTCTCTTTCTCTCTCTCTCTCTCTCTCTCTCTCTCTCTCTCTCTACCAACACAATTCAAGGCAATCCCCTGCAGTGCTGAACCTATTCACTGGTCAGTTTCCCACTCTCCTCTATCTTCTCTCAATGACCAATACCCTGAGGTTAATGTACTTGTTAAAAGCAAACCAGCCAAAAATTAAACGGATAAACAGCAAATGGCAGAAAATAATGGCTCAGATGAATAAAATTCAGATGTTTCAGATGAATGAATTCAAATACTTCACAAAAAATAGCGTATAAAACATTTAATCACCGCTTTCATCGACTGACTTCCTCAGAATGCTTCTGAGGAAGTCAGTCGATGAAAGCGGTGATTAAATGTTTTATACGCTATTTTTTGTGAAGTATTTGAATTCATTCATCTGAAACATCTGAATTTTATTCATCTGAGCCATTATTTTCTGCCATTTGCTGTTAATGTACTTGTTACCCAATCTTCTCCGCACAGCAGTACACTCATTTCTGTGACGTAACCATGATCTCTCATTCACAGACATTGATTTTGTTGCCCCGCAGCAGTCCACTCATTTCTGTGATGTAACCATGATCTCTCATTCACAGACATTGATTTAATTGGCCATCTAACTCAGGAGTAAACTCATCCTACACATGCTTAAGGTCGCAGTCAGTGGAGGATAAAATCATCAACAAACTAACCAACAAAATATGCAACAATCAGTTCCATATGCTGGATATTCTTCAGACCTTGAATTTGCCTCTTCCTTGATATCTTGTCAGTGAAAAGTCATTACTAGAAGGCAGGCAATGAACATCCTTGTTTGAGATTTATACGCACTTTGAATGCATTTTACTGAATGTTGAGGTTGTGATCACAGACTCAGAGAGTGACTGTAGTAGTCCTGGAGCCTATGTCTCCTACAAGACATTTCTATCACATGCATTCCACAGGTCCACAAAAAGTATGTAGAGCATACAAGCATATCCCTGCAACTGCTTCTCTGTATGAGTGAAGGCAAAAAACTGTTACACTGCTCTAGTGTCTGGATGTAACTAAAACTTTTTCTTTCTGAGTTAGGATCATAGTCAAGAAATACACAGCATCTGAATCTTGCAACCATGTATCTTGAACCAGACCAAAACACCAACGAACTTGAATAACCAAAAACAGTCACAAATGCCAAGGAACCACAAGTAGAAATGCCAGGAAATAATTTATTGGAACTGAATGCTTTCATCAAGAAATATCCAGACTTCTTCCGAGTTAAAAAGAAGTGAAAAAAAAAGGCTCCAATTTGTACCTACATAATTAATCACCTGACACAACACACCTAACAAACCAATCAGCATAAAAACAATGTTAATAGTAAAATACACAATACACAAAAAAATTCAACAAATAAGTAAGAAAAATATATTTTTTAAAAAAACAATTGAATTTTCACTAAATTTGGTACTACTTCAACTTTAACATACTTGCAATGGAAACTTGGTCATTGAACCCAGGGAATTTGCATGCATTCAGCCTAAGTTGCCATAGTAACTCCCTTAGTTCTAAAAGGTCTTCCCAAGCGCCTCCTCTGGGATTTATTGCCACACAGTCTAAGCCAAAAAAAAAAGGAAAAAATGATCCGGGTAGTTAGAAATATGTTTTGTTAGGGAGCTGTTCGTATTATTTTTTTCTAATATCCAAAGTATGTTCATAAATATGCTCCCTTAACTTTCTTTTAGTTTTTCCTATATAGTAACAAACACATTTTTGAAACCTAGCTGCATAAATAACACCAGAGGTATTGCAATTACAAGGGAAAGTGCTCAATACACATTTTGTTACTCTTAATTTGGTCACGTACCAAAATAAACTTCCATTGCCCACAGTTTCCACATTTGGTCGTACCAGGTTTCTTGTGTGAGTCTAATTTCCAAAAACTCTCACCTCTTTCCAAAAGATTTTTGATAGTTTTACCTTTTTTATAAACAACTACTAGTTTGACTCCCAGCTTGTCAGTTAACCCATTAAAAAAAGGTAAAAATGTCCCAGTTTTTATTTAATATTTTCCTGAAACTAGTATCTTCTGCATAAAACTGTATAACCAGGCTTAAAGAAAAATAATTTCTGCTATCACCATTTTTCTTAGCAACCTCACTAATATTATAAATGTGGGACTTGACCAAAGGGAGTATAGAACCGTTTTCCCTTTCAGTCTCAATGTTGGTTCTTACAATCAATATCATATTAGCAGGGTATCCTCTGTTTAAAAACATCCTAGCCAGTTCATCACATTCATTCATGAACAGTCTATCATACGAAACCATTCTTGCCAACCTAATGTATTGACCTCTCACAATGCCTTTTTTCTAATGGTGTGGGTGGCAACTGTGGAAGTATAACAGCCTATTACAATAGGTTGGCTTTCTGTAAATTGTAGTCACAATAGATTTATGAGTTCAATCCTTAAAAAAAAAGAACATCTAAATAGTTAACAGAACTAGGGCACAAGTTGTAGGTAAATTTCAAAAAAGATGTGCTGGAATTGAGGTAGTCAACAAATGGGGGAATATCTTCGCACTTGCCATCTTCGCACTTGCCCTCCCCAAGCTATAAAAATATCATCCAGATACCTGGTGTAAAACTTCCATGGAGGGACCTGGAATTTTTCAAACAAAAATTGTTTCTCCCATTGTATTAAAACAATATTTGCAAAAACGGGGACACAGGAAGCCCCCATTGCCACTCCTCTAAACTGCTGAAAATATTGTCTATCAATGAAAACAAAATTGATTTCTAACACTGCCTCCATTAATACAGTCAAAGTATAAAGTTCATCATTGTCAGATTTGTTAAGAGTCTCATAAAAAGTCACTAAACCAATGTAACCCGACATCATGAGGTATTACGTTAAATAATTCTGTCACGTCTATTGTTACAAATATCATTTGATCAGAAAAAATAATTTCTCTAATTTTCAATAGAAAGTCTCAGGAATCTTTACAGAGGTAACCAACCTCACTGGCAACTTTCTTGAGCCTGCAGTCCATAAATTTTGCAAGGGGTTGGGTTTTGGAACAACTAGCGTTAACTATCGGTCTCATTGGCGGGTCACTAATGCTTTTATGTATCTTTGGTATTCCAAAGATAGAAGGGACCAAAGGGAACTTAACCTGCAAAAAATCACAAACTGTATAGTCAATTTGACCTTGATCAAACAAGTACTTTATCAGGTAGTCAATTTTCCTGTAAGCTAGATGTATATAATTCAATGAAGTTTCCTCATAAAAATCACCATTAAAAAGATAGCTAAACATACGATTCAAGTTGTCACCTTTGTGCATAACAACAACCCCACCCCCTTTAACAGGCTTCATTGTTCTTACATTTTTCTCATTAACCAGACTGTTCAAAAGCTGTGTTTCAGTTTTAGTCAAATTGGAAAAAGTGCCACCATTTCGTTTAACAATAAGTGCCCTAAAGTCTTGCTCAACAAGTTTTTCAAACAAATAACAAAGGTAGTATCTTTAACTATTAATGTCCAAATCGACAGAAATTAAGGCCTCATCTGTTGGTAGACAAGACAGGGTTAAATACACTGCATCTTCAAATTAAATCAATACTTTCATTTGTACAATTGTTACCAAATATTAATTTAAAATTAAGCTTCCTGAGGAAAAGTTTCAGGTCAAGTAACAAGTATTCAATTTTAACCCTGTTAATGGGTATAAAAGAAAAACCTTTGACAGTAAATCAGCACGTTCTTTAAAGTAATTGGTACCAGTATAGTTGTAAAACTTAAAGTCACCTTGGGTGTTGCACACAATGTGTGGAAAGTCAGTAATTTCAAAAGAACTATTAATGTCCAAATCGTCAGAAATTAAGGCCTCATCTCTTGGTAAAAAGTTCTGTTTGTCCTCTGGGGACCAGATTAGTTCACCTGCTGCAGTCTCCAACCTCCCTGTCCTTCCTGTGGCCAGTTCTTCGTCCATAACCTCTCGGAATGTCTCCCTCCCCCATTTTTTGAATGGTCATGATTGTTGTCTTCTACATCAGTACACTGCTGCTCTTCAGTTGGACTGTCAATTAAGTGATTATCGTCTTTGCTACACGACATAGGTGGCTTGGGATAAGCAAGTCCCTTGGAATAAGCTTCCTTGTCGCATTTAATTTTCGCTGTTTTTTTATTTTGGATGTAAGAAATTTCCTTATCAATGTCCAAGAAAATCTTTTGGTAGCAACCTAAACGTTGTTCATAAAGGACCACCACCAGTTAGTTCAGTTTGTTAGCTTCACTAATTAGTTTGTCAATTTCCCTCTGGTTATATTTGATTAAAAGTTCTAATAGTTCAAGTCCAAACCTGTCGAAAAGTTGTAATAAGTCCAAGTAGAAAGGTGAGTCAATGGTTAACCCATTTAGGTACTTCTAACACCTTAAACCCTTAGGAACTATCTTTAATTTCAAACATTCCCATAGGTAGGTGTTCTCCAACTGGAGCTTACAGCACTTTAATAATTTATTGTGCAAACTGTCCATTAGTTGTTGCAGACTCAATCCTTTACTATTCTCTCTATCATGAAGAGAAAATTTAAACAAGCTGTTAAGCCATGTATCAAGGTTTTCTTTATTGGTGGGAGCTCCTTCAGACCTGACAACGCAAGAAGATCTTGCATTGTCATTTAAACACATAGGGGTACATTGAAATTCATTAAGTTCTGCATTCTTTGCCTTGGAGCCATTGACCTGTTCTTTGAGCTCTTTTACCAACTGTGTAAGCAAGCCGATACTTGCTACCACATTGTCCAATACAGGATTCCCATGCTCTCCCGATGCAGTCTGTGACTCATGACAAGACATATCAACAACCAAAGACCATGAACCAGACCAAAACACCAATGAACTTGAATAAACAAAAATAGTCACAAATGCCAAGGAACCACAAGAAGAATCGCCAGGAAATAATTTATTGAAACTGAGCACTTTCATCAAGAAATATCCAGACTTCTTCAGAGTTAAACAGAAGTGGAGAAAAAAGGCTCCAACTTGTACCTACATAATTAATCACCTGACACAACATACCTAACAAACCAATCAGTGCTTAAAAAATAGTCGCATAAAAACAATGTTAATAGTAAAATACACAACACACAAATAAGTAAGAAAAATATTAAAAAAAAAAACAATTGAATTTTAACTAAACTTCGTACAACTTCAACTTTAACATACTTGCAATGGAAACTTGGTCATTGAGCCCAGGGAATTTGCATGCATTCAGCCTAAGTTGCCATAATAACTCCCTTAGTTCTAAATGGTCTTCCCAAGGGCCTCCTCTGGTATTTATTGCCACACAGTCTAAGCCAAAAAAAGAAAAAAATGATCAGGGTAGTTAAAAATATGTTTTACTAGGGAGCTGTTCATATTATTTTTTCTAATATCCAAAGTATGTTCGTAAATACACTCCCTTAACTTTATTTTAGTTTTTCCTATATAGTAACAAACACATTTTTGGCACCTAGTTGCATAAATAACACCAAAGGTATTGCAATTACAAGGGAAAGTACTCTTAATAAAGAGGAGGCCCTTAGGAAGACCTTTTAGAACTAATGGAGTTATTATGGCAACGTAGGATGAACGCATGCAAATTCCCTGGGCTCAATGACCAAGTTTCCATTGCAAGTATGTTAAAGTTGAAGTCGTACCGAGTTTAGTTAAAATTCAATTGTTTTTTTAAAAAAAAAATGTTCTTACTTATTTGTTGAATATTTCTTTTGTGTATTGTGTATTTTACTATTAACATTGTTTTTATGTGACTATTTTTTAAACACTGATTGGTTTGTTAGGTGTGTTGTGTTGGGATTAATTATGTAGGTACAAATTGGATCATTTTTTCTCCACTTCTGTTTAACTCTGAAGAAGTCTGGATATTTCTTGGTGAAAGTGCTCAGTTTCAATAAATTATTTCCTGGCGATTCTACTTGTGGTTCCTTGGCATTTGTGACTGTTTTTGGTTATTCGAGTTTCTTGCAACCATGTATGCCTTTTCAATACACATCCTGAGACTGAACCTCTTTTTTAAAGGACTGTTGGACCAATAAAGCCAGTGGTGAATTTATGAATCCCCATTCAATTGTCCAGTTCTTATTTGAAATAAGATAATGTATCAGACTGCTTAATTTACTTCTGGACTACTCAATTTGTGGTGATGCAAAAGATCCTGGACTACTTTGGTACTTAATGGCTTGTAAGAAAAGCATAGAACTTGAATCTGCCAACAAATGAAGACTCCTTTCAAGCACTCTGAAATGGCTTGATTCCTTTTTAAATGGAACTCTCAATTTGTCAGAAAAGAAATATGGCTTCCTCCTTCAGTGTAGCACTTAACATAGATGCTGACTTTAGCACCTTAGCATTAGGCAATGCATTCAGCTTTTCTGGTATTTCTGTTCAAATTTCATCTATTACTGCACCTTTCACAGTGGATATATTTAATTGTCTTAGAAACATCATGTACAGAAACTGTTTCTATCTCACCTGTTGATGATAGCAGTGTGTCCTTAAAGAAGCTCATGTCCACGACTTCAAACATTTGTCACTGTTTCATCTGTATCCTAACAGTGCTCTCTTTTGAGGTCAGTCTTCCAATGTCCTTGAGCAAAAGCAACTCAGCCAATGCCTTCTTTTTCCCTCATGTTACGGTTTGCAGAACCTCACTGAGGCCACCAGAAAATAATTCCACATGATTTTGCCAGACCTTCTACCACCAATGGAATGAATGGGATTCTACCTTATTGAATTCCATAGCTGTGGTTAGGACCTACCAGTCTATTAAGGGAGCCTTGGGTTTTTACCTTAAACAGTACTAACCACCTTCTGACCACAGCTCTTTGCCGTAGCCTTGACTATTGAGAACTTGAACAGACCCCAGTTAGAGACTGTATCCATGGCTTCTGTTGGTATACAGGAGTAACTCTTTTGAAAGAAGGAGTGAAACTCAAGCCACATATTCATTATTCATCAAAATGATACACTTACAGCATAGTTGCATTTCCTGCATCTGTTCTGCCATCACGTTGGCCATCTGATCCATTACTTATAGTGATAAGCTGACAGTTTATCATCTTTTGAAATGTCTTTTAGAATACATTTTTTTTGCTATCAGGTACACCTTTGAGTTACATTGTGTTCAGCGTTTTTTTTATAATGAACAGTCTGTGACTACTATAAAAGTCAAATGAGAATTCACCACAGAGGTTAACAACAGTCAGTCCATGTGTCATAATTACAACATGACAGATAGCTTTGTCATTCCCATTGTGAATATTGAAGGCTAACATTAAAACTATAGAGTAGTAAGCAGTACCTTATCATGTACTGCACCTGTAATCTACAAGAAAATTGAATACTCTGAGAAGCTCATAGATGTATCTGAACAAACAACAGATAGAATTTTACTTTCTGCAATTCACAGTTCTATTGGACATCATCCCCTAACCTACTCACACAAACTCTAAATACTAATGCATACAGTCAGGATCTTTTGAGCATTCTCATATCCTGCTGGAATCAATCTCACAGCAAACAGAAAGGGGAGAGAGAGAAAAACAGCGAGTCAGAGAGACAGAGGCAGAGGTACAGACAGACAGACAGACCAGCGTGACTGAAAAGTCTGATTCAAGAATTAATGCTAAGTGCATAGATAAGATAATTTCTGTCTTTCTGTTTCTTTTAATCCCCTTGTATATATTATGGTTACTTCAAGGGGAAAGGTAGTACTCCATATGTGAGAAATTAGATTCCACTGCTGACAGGATTTAGTCTGTCCTAATCTGTCATACACCTAACTGCTGCTTCACCTTCACTGACATTGTATCTGACCACAACTGTTGTCCTGCTCATGGTGAGCCCACATGGCAAGTCCTTATAGCTTTTTTAAGTTGATCCTAACCAGTTTACATCTGTGGCCATCAACATGAGCAATAATATGCCTGCTTCTGATGCAATTTTACATAACCGTGACCAGGTAGAAAATGAAAGAAGAAAATCGTTAATTGTATCTGTTTCATGTGGCTCTTTGAAACAGGACTTGCATAAATGGATGTAGACCAGAAACTGAAGAATAAATAGTTAAATCACTTTTACTTGTGTGTGGCACTCTGGAACAGAAATTAAAAGGAAGGAAAGACACTTTATGATGAGGAAAAAAAAAAACTAATGTTAGTGGATCTGAACGTTAAGATTTTCTATTCTCCCAATAACTTTTCATTGCTCCTTTATGTATACATAAAATGTTTTTGTTTCCACTATATTTTGATTGAAATGGTCACATTTTCTTCTGTTAAACCACAACTTTCAGATTGTTTTCCTGCTTCTGTATGCTTTGCCATTGTTATATATCTTCCCTACTCCATGTTTCTATATAGTTCATAACTGTTGTAAAGTTCCTTTTACCTTTGAAGTCACGTATATGATTTTTTTTTCATTCAGGTTTACATTTTGTTTCATTCAGATGTTGGTTACTTCTTTGATACAGTCTTGATGTTTCTTCACTGTTTTACCTATACTATCTTCATTTAAATTGCTTATTTACCCTAAGGCACTGTTTCATTTTGTCAAAAACACCATGATTACTCCAAAAGTAAATGTACAGAAGGACATATTATATAAGCCAAAAAAATTACAAAATGCTGATGGCAAAGATCAGTAATTCACACTTATACCAAGACTCACACAAGTAAGCATTCTTATGCATAGAGGAGAGTCTCAGGGATAAACTTTCTGTCATCTGTTATCATAAATCCAAACATGAAGGTGAAATACCATTACAGGACAAACCATTCTACTGTTACAATCGTGTCTCAGTGCCTTCCTTGAGAAATAAATAGGTATATAATTAAATTTTGCCGATGGATTCCTTTATGAGGAGTCTTGTAATAATCTTATCAGGATGTTTTGACTGTACTTGCCTCTAAGTTACTCAGAGGTGCCGATACATACCAGACAGAAAAAAACTTCACACTTTGCTCAAACCCTATGACTCAGCTTTCAGCCATGTCTCCATTTTTTCTGGAATCAATTACTATTTAAACTAAAATAATCTTCAGATATGTAACAAGTTTAAACTGCTTCATTTAAAGTATTTGCTACAAGCTATCTGCTGTAATATGTAATGAATGACTTTAAATAGTTGGTGTTATCCTTTACTTATTCCTACCCAGAATATTGTCAGGCCCATTGCAATTTTCTCATAATCTAGAAGTGAATCTTAACTGCATTATTTAAATTTCTGCCTATAAACATAGCTGCTAACCTTATGCTTGGAAAGTAGAAATGCTTTATCTAATAATGTAATTTAAAACATCATTGAGCATGCCTAACGTTTTGCTCTCTCTCTCTCTCTCTCTCTCTCTCTCTCTGATTTTTTTCTTTATTTTTTCTTCTCTGATCTTCCTCTGACCACTAGCCACTCTTTTGACCTCTTCTTTCCTTTTGGGCTGAGAGCCCTATGGCTGTTTAATTTCCTGGGAATGAGGCATGAGTGTAGCAGAAGCTGAACCATCATTCACAAAGAAGTTTCAGGATTTTACTATAATCTCATAAGCCTTGTGCTTGCGTGTTAATGTTCAAAGCATTGCAGCTTAATGGACCTGTGCAGTGCATAGCTTGTCTTTACCTGATTTGATCAGTTTGCCCTGCCTACCTTGTATATAAACACTTTCTTGAGATCATCCGGCCTTCACTGGGGATTCGACTACAGAGGGTATCCTCATGAGCACGTGTTCCTCCCTTCTCTCCCTCCCTTCAGGGAGATGGAAGATAGCTTATACTTAGCATCCTCTTCATCCCCCATGCCAGAGACAACAGAATCCTGATCTGCTAGCTAGACTGCAAAGCTTTATCCCTCTATGCCAATGGATCCAGTGGACAGCCCTACTTTGTTTGGTTCCCTTGATGTCCCTATCAACTGAATAATAAAATAATTTGTTTCAGTTTTGTAAACATAATGATTCTTATCTTTATTTACATTCTATATACTGTTGTTATGTTGCTTGATCTTTTAGGTGATTATTGGGTAACAGTCTGCATGTGTGTGTGTGGGGGGGTTCTCTCACTATCGCATCAAATAAAACATCGGTTTTGGGAAACTGTACATTTGCAATCCTCTGATCAATGTTTTATCACTTTAAAGCATTCGCAGGGAAATCTTTCTTTCTTTTTTTTTAATACAGTCATTATCAACAAAATTTAAATACCGTACTCATATTTGTATACTAAGTCTGCGGTGGTGCAGTGGTAGCGTTGTTGCCTCACAGCAAGAGGTTCTCCCATTCGATTCTCGGCTGGAGTGCGGGGAGTGCCTTCTGTGTGGAGTCTGCATGTTCTTCCCGCGGTCGAGTGGCGTTTTGGGTGTGCCTTCGTTGAAGGTTGGGCTTTGAGCTGGCAACTCAGCACTGTAAATATCTACTGCCAATAATTAGTGGACCGGAGTTCCGCTGTGGTGACCCCTAACAGGGAAAAGCCGAAAGACAAACAACAAACAACTCATATTTGTAGGCTAAGAAGCTATCAATTAGAATTAGTTATTCCATTCCAAAATTGTTATAAAATTTAAAACAATGTTGTAGTCTCAGTGGTTCAGCAGGTGGTACATTCAGTTTTGTTGGTGGCAGATCAGAAGAGTATGGGATCAATTCTCAGAGCACATTACTTTCCATATACTGACAATGCAGTGCATAATAAGGAGTCAGTGTATTTCTAAATGTAACTTACCTTGTATGAGATATTAAACTGAGTTCTCATCTATCTGAGTGGTAAGTAGCTCTTACTTATAAAATATCCCATAGCACTTATTAAAAAGAGATGGGGAATTTTCATGATGCTCTGGTCAAATTTACCCTTGTCAGATGGAATACCACTTCAGTTCTGTCCTTTAAAGAGGCTGCTGATCTAACTGGACTAACCCAGTCAAGGAAGCATAATTAAATAATAGTTGATGTGTATGCATCTGTGATATTTATTTCTGTTAACATTTAGATGATAGTTGTATATATGACTATACATTATGTGTTTACATCAGAATTCATTTTTTTTACTAACACCTATCTGCATCTCCACTAACAGGATTAGGTGAAAGATCAGGGAGGAATATTTAACAGAAAAACTGGCACATGACTGAAACAGCATTCTTGCAGAGGTATGATTCTCAAGAACAATAAAGTAATATACCACATGGGGCAAATGTAAGGCAGTTGAAATAACCTATTAGATGTATTGCTTACAAATTGCCAGACTACATTGAGTACTTGCTACCTGCAGATTCCTTATGTCTATGCTTCCATTTTACTTTGATGAAGATTTTTTATGCTGTTAAAACAGTCTTGGCTATTTTGCTAATGACTTCATTTATATTAAGCTTGTCCAAATAGCAGAATTCACATGTGAGAGCATAGACCGTTATATACTGCTGTAGCATACACACACCAGCTGCAAAACTCATAGTTCTGGAATTATTGAATAGTTCATGCAATAGCCAACCAGCTACTTGGCATTTCTGAAACTGAGCTGCCTCCCTTTATAGTCAGCCAAGTGGTACGGTGGTCCATACATGTGTAGGACCAACTCTGGTAATGCGGTATGACCAGACACACTAAAGTGCATACTCTAGGAAATGAAGGCTGAGGGATTCAATCCCCAGACCACAGATAATGGTTCATTCATAGCTCACAGCTTTAGTCTTCCATGCCACATTCTGGAGTACCTATACACTCATTGCAAAGTCTTGAGAAGTATATAGGTGTCATGCATAAAAGAGGAAAATAAAATGTTAAAATAGGTTGGCAGGTAAAACACAGGAGTATGGTTGTGGGCTGTTTATGAGACACTCCCTATAGTTAGAGGGTAATAGGTTCTTAGATTCATAGGTATACACTAGGCTAATGACTACCAAAGCACTTATAAGCCTAGCCATGCAATCCAACCCAATTGTTTTACTATGTATCATGGGAGTTTATTAGGAGGGGATATGTAAGATAGGAAGTTTATGGAGGTGATGTGGGGGTATATAAGATTGGGCATTACTGTCTGCCTCTGTCTGTCAGAGACATGAGGGCCAGACCTGCAGTGAATTTCTTGTTTCCCATCCATTCGTCGAAGTTACGCTTAAATAGGATTAGGGATGAGCTCTGCTTCACATGGATGGGGAGCCTGTTCTATAGCATGGGGATCCTCTGAGACACATATCTGCCTCACCAACATATTATGTCACAAGCAAAATTTAAATACTTCAGTCTAGTGGTTCTGATGCTGTTTATTTTGTGGATGTGCAAAAGGTCCATCAGAGCTGGATCCAAGTTTGATTTATATGCCAGCCATAGATCACCTCTCAGTAATCTCAAAGAGACAAAAATATAGAGATAGGGTTGAAGGTGATCCATATTAGACAATGTGTTATACCCTGGATTTTCCAGACAAGGAACCGTTGTGGGCATTCCAACTGTTGCATATGTCTGGTCAGGTATATGCCAAAGGGGCATTATACTCAGTGATGGGTCTAAGGGCCAAATAAAGTGGGGCTATGACTTACTTGGACCTGTACACCATCCCTATACTTATAAAGTTGTGTGACATAAAAGGATTTTCTTACTACCTTGGCCACATGCTGGTCAAAGGCCAGATAAGTATCTACATATATTCCCAGATCCCTGACTACCAGGTCAACACTTAGGGATGAAGTAATTAGCCTGAGTGGCAGTTTTCCCAAAAGGCACTATAATGCATTTCTTGCCAGTGAGTTTTAGTTTGTGACTTTGGCACCAGTCATTTGTCTGTGTTAGACACTCTTGTCAGATGTTTGTGACATGGGAGGAATTTGTGATAGCTCCCAATTTGCAGTCATCTGCAAATTTGATCAGTCAAAGTTTCTCAATATTAGCCTTAACCTATGAGAAGAACATGCAAATATGACTAGTTCAAGCAAGGAGTCCTAAGGTACCCTGCTGGTGGACCAGTTTCCTGACTTCATAGGTCCTGCTTTTGAGCTATTTGGCAATCCAGTGAGTTATTTAGGTGTTTAGTTTGTCAACTATATCTGAATGGGAAATTGTATTGAACGGGTCTATATTATTTCAATGAAATTTAACTACATTAAATACCTTTTCATTGACCCCTTTTCAGTGAAAGCCAAACTCCACGAATGATCATTACTTCGCAACCAGTGGGCCAATGTAATGACTGCATAAAAACAGAAAACTTTAAAACCCACCCTGGTGGGGGCTACACCATGCACAACCCCCAGTGTGGAGGGCTGCACCCCCCACACCTCCCTAACTAAATATACCAACTCTGAGATTGTATTATAGTGGGGAAAAGGGTATATTTCCCAAGATGGCTCACTGGTTATGTACCATGGGAGAAATTTTGATTTAACGATCATTTGTGGAGTTTGGCTTTCAGTGAACAGGGATTCAATGTATTTAACTTTCATTAAAATAATACAGACCTGTATCAAACTCCTTAGCCAAGTCCGGGTAGGAAATATGCACCATTTTCCCTTCAATCATTGCTTTGGTGACCTTCTCAAAGATATCTACCAGGTTTACTAGGCATGACCTTCTCTTGACAAGGCCAGTCTGGGTTTTGGAAGTGATGTGATCAGCCAATCATAATCTATAATGTAGGACTGGCTTTTAAAAGCTAGAATTGCATTTACATTCAAACCTAAGCACTGTAGTGCACTGTGTGTGGTCTGTATTATAACAACTGCTTGCTATTATATTGTTCAGAAGTAAAAACAACAACAAAAAAAAATGTTTTATATATATATATATATATATATATATATATATATATATATATATATATATATACACATATCATTTTTAAATAAAACCTGAACATTGCAATGCTCCATATAGGGAGGGTACCGACTACAGCAAATATTTGCAACAACAGAACTCAGAGTTGACCACAAATGCAACACGGTAGGGGTAGGGCACAGAAAACGGAGCTGGATGTCTGGGCAGGAGGGGGGATGTTGTGCATCTGTCCACCTGTTTGGTTGTTTGCTCTTCAATGGGAGTGGAGGAATCTGTAATAAGCAATCAGCTTAATACAGTAAAGTGTTTTTTGAAAAGCTGATGGAGTGAGTCACTGGTTCATGATACTGGCACATGGTGCTGCTTGAGCCAGCTATGCTTCTGATTAAACTAGTCAGACTAACAGGTCTGTATGTTCTGTGGTCAGTTGATGCCCGATTGTTATAAAGTGGGATAACCATTTTAGTTCTCATTTCTTGTGGTATAAAGCCTGTTTTGAGGCTATAGTTGGAAAGTGACTCAAGTGGCCCTGATAAGTCATATTTCAAGCTATTTAGGAGGCATCCTGGGATATTGTCAGAGCCCACTGATTCTGTCTTTTCTCCTTATTCAGCACCTCCGGGTCCTGCTTCCCTATTAATAGCAGTGGGATCTATGTTAGCAGGTATTAATTACATAGGGGAAGGCATGGGTGTGAAGAGGGGTGGATGATGAAGTATGAGTTGAACCTTTCAGCCAGCAAATGTGCTATGTCACTCTGCTCACTAAAGGTGACACCACTGACCACCAGTTTGGCACACTGATGTGTTCTGTCTTTGAGGGTTCTGACATAGCTTTAGAAGGCCTTGTGGTTATCTTTAGAATATGTGGTTACCTTGACCTCATAATTGGCCTTCTTGGACTAAATTAGACCTCTTAGTTTCCTATTTAGTTTAATTAGAAATCTCCTACCATTATGGGAGTTGCTCTTCATGATTTTAGTCATTACTATTTTCCTTTTGTTATATACCCTATTAAGGTTAGGATTCGACTAGTGTGGTTTGTTTTTAGAGTTTGTTGTGGGCTTATTTGCAGTAGGTACAGCAGCCTCTACATAGCCATTTACATAGTTGTACAGGGTCTCTGTAAACAATCCTGCAGATGTTTCCATGAACTCAGGGTTGGGAAGAGCACTGAATTTTGACAAACTATCACTTAATAAGATGTAGTTTGCTCTGGAATAGTTCCTAACTATTACAGGGTTTGCTTGGGTTACCGAGTTGACTTTTATTTCAAAGGATAAAGCTTTGAGGTCGGTCTTCACCAGTGAGGACATGACACTAGATGGATGCAGCACTCTCCCATAGTGGTGAATACCAACCAGGTCAAGTATGTTTGAACCTCTTGTTAGTAAATGCACTATCTGTTCAATGGTATTTGTGTTAATAAAGTCCAGGAATCATTGTGCCTGTAATTATAAGGCAGTGTATGTTTCCCAGTGTGTAGAGGGGTAGTTAAAGTCTCCCATGAAGAGGTATTTGGTTTAATGGTGAATGTCTCTAGTAGGTCTAAGTATGAGCTCTGGGATTCTAGGGACATACAGGGTGAGCTATAGCTTGCTAGAATATGGTATTGGACATTGTCTATGATGATTTGCATATGGATAAATTTTAGGGTATTGTCCTGTTTAACCAACATAGAGTTGTGCTTGTTGCTAATATAGACTACGATTCCTCTACCTTTTGTCCTTTTGTCCCTGCCTGTGCAGGTGATGGTCAAAATTTGTAGAAGGCACTGAAGCCTTGCACATTTGGAGCACTTTCTCCAGATTTAAACCATGTCTCAGTAACAGAACAGATGACTATATGCTCCAGAGTGAAGAGAACTTGTAGGGTGTGGAGTTTATTGTTTAGGATCCTAGCATTTAGCAGTAATGCCTTTAGGTTTCTTTTGGTTTTATTTGCAATGTCAGAAGTTTTGTCAATTTTGCATTCCCTAAATAATCTCTAAGTGTATGGATAAAGTTTTATCCAATATTCTGTAGCCTAGGAGAGACAGGTAGGTGAAGACCATCCTTTGAAAAGCATCATGATCTGTTAACCACATCCTCCCGTGCTGGTAAATATTGAGTCCCCCTGGAAAGACACCAGAAACTAAGCCTATTATTGAAGTCATTCATACCATGGCATCATCCTTGGTGAAGGTAGAATGCTGCTCATTGTAAGGCACATTCCTGCCTGAGAAACATATTTAGACAGATAAATAATCTCTGTCTTCATATAGTCAGGAAAGTAAATCTCAGGTCATTAATGCTTACATGGACCATGATAGAATAATACAGGTACCTGTGGTGTAGTGACTTGAGTGCATGCATAACTTGGCAGATCCTGCATCTAGATAAGCAACTAACTTATCTTCTCCATGTTCAGTCTGGTCAGTGGGGCGTATGTCTATCTACAATGGAGTCCCCTATGACAACAGCCCTGAGTAATGTGTTGGCTTGCCTTATGAGCTTCCCTCTTGGGGGTTCACTGGGTGTAGATACATGTGTGGGGTTTGGTGTTTTTTTTTTTTTTTTTTTTTTTTTTTTGGTAAGTGCTTTAGAGACTGCTGAGGATAGACATAGCGGTTTGTAGGCTTAGGAGTTCTTTGAAGTTTGGGAAGATTGCTTTTCAGTGCCTCAGCATTGGTTGGTCTTTGTACTGCTCTAAGCTTGTCTCCATGCAATAGCTTTGGTTAATTCACACTAAGTTACAGTAATAATGGAAATTTTATGGAAAAAAATATCTTCTGGCCATTTGTGCCTATACAGGGCACTGCTAACCTTTTGATTTTATAACATCAAAAAGATTGTTTGTGAGTGTAATGCTACAACAAAACAATTTAATCTACCTTGACAAGGCAATTGCAAGTATTAGGGATCTTTAGAATTACTTAAAGACAAAATTATCAAGTAAAGCAAAAATAAAACAGTTTCACTATAAACAGTTAACTGAAATTAACTGGTCTGGCAGTTGGTTTAGAAGATTAACAAACTCTTAATGAGCTTTTTTCCTGGGGTCCAGTAGTCCAGAGGTGTAAGGTTTGATTTCCTCAACCTCCACTTAACTAGATGCTGCTCTTGGGCTGAGTATGAAAAAGGTCTCTGGAGATCACTGGTCTACCCTGTAAAATAGGTATAAATAAATAAAGTGCAAAACCATAAAATAATTATTTTATCTGCCCAAGGTGCAGCAGGTTTAAGGCAAGACTGTGAGTGTGTGTCATGGGTGCCAAGCACATGGGAGGTCTGGGAAAATGGGCAGGAGACAATTTACTCAAGTGCAATACTGGTTTGCTGGATGGGCACTTAACATTATGGATTTATGAAAAACAATAGGTGGGAAAGTACTTAAGTAAGTTACACAACAGATAATAGAAATGAAAGAGGGGATTGAGGAACTCTGGAAGTCAGTTTACCATAAAGGGGGTAGAAGCCAGAGACATAACCTTTTAAAATGACAAGAAGAAAAGCATGATTAGGTTGGACAAAAAAGAAGCCAAACTGGAGCTCTTGTCCTATGGCTAGAATTTCAGAAAAGTTCAGATTAAAGTCTCAATGAGGACTTGGGGCAGACTCAAAGTAAAAGGAAAAAAAAACAGTAGCAAGATAAACAGAAAGGCACTGGAATGCAACTTTAAGCAGGTATATACAGCTATAAAAAGTACTGAAGCACAAATCCTGGATCACAATTCACAATACCGCCATTTCTGCAATCCTACCACAGACTAAGACCCCAAACTATGAAGAAACATACCAGTAACTCTGGAATAAATGACAAAATAAAGCTCAAATAAGGGAGTAGATTACAGTCTTGATACAACTGTGAAAGAAACTACAAGACTGAGGCCCAGACTGGGCTGAAAATGCAAATAAGCTACCTTTTACATGTAATTCTACTTATGGAATTAGAAAGACAGCATGATGTATAAACAGTGTTAAGATCTTGCAGTAATACACAGTCTTCACACGGCTGCCAATGAAGGAAGACTAGTGTCCTAGAACAAACTAAAAAAACATGAAAATAGTTAACGGTTTGCTAAACGATAGGCAAAAAGCAGAGAAGTACAAAAATGTATCACCACAAAGATTACTATAAGTGAAACTTAAAATATTAAGCAGAATTTAAATAGAAAGGTTATTTGTTCCCTTTTAAAGAAATGTTTGTATTTCCCACCTCTCAGGGTCTTGAACAAAAGACCCTGAGTGGAACTAGCTTTGTGCTAAATATAGCAGACTTGCTAGAGAGGGATCCAATCAAGTAAAGCCAATACTGGAGCTGAAGTCCTGTGGGTAGTATTTCAGAAATTTTTAACTTAATGCCTCAGTGGTATCTGTGTGTGTGTGTGTGTGGGGGGGGGGGGGGGCAGACTTAAGGAACAGGTGAAAAAATAGCATGGTAAACAGAAAGACACAGGAGTACAACTTAACCAGGTATATACAACTATAAAAAGTACTAAAGCAAACATCCTAGATTAGAATTCACAGTGCTGTCCTTACTGCAATATCACCACAGATTTCAGCACTAGAGTACTAGAATGCAACTTTAAGCAGCTATATGTAGCTATACAAAGTATTGAAGCACAAATCCTGGAGCATAATTCACAATACTGCCACTACTGCAATTGTACCACAGACTAAGGCACCAGACTATGTAGAAATGTACCAGTAACACTGTGATACATGACTAACTGAGGTTCTAATCTGGCAGTAGATCATAGACCTGCCACAACTGTGAAAGGCACTAGAAGACTGAGGCCCCTGCTGAGTTAAAAACACAAAAATGTTACATTTTACATGTAATTCTACTTATGACAACTGAACTACAGTATAACATGTAAACAATTTTAAATTTTGCAGTATTACACAATCTTCACACAACTGCAGATGAAGCTACAATTCTAAGTTCCCAGAAAAACAAACTAAATGCAAACAGACAACTTTTTTGATAAACCATGGACAAATAAGCAGAGCAGTACAAAATAAAAGTATCACCACACAGGTCACTATAAATGCAACTTAAAATATTTAAGCAGAATTTAAATAAAAAGCTGTTTTCTTCCCTTATGATGAAAAGTTTCTATCTCACTGTCTTAAACAGGTGAACGATTTGCTTCCTTTAGCTGCTTTGTGCCTGCTGTATGACCATCAGCAACTCATATAACCAGACAGGCAGTGTTACAGGGTCACCCCTGATAAGGGACATGGGGTCCAGGAGTTATCCCCTAGTAAACACATTAATGCAGTACAACATGCATTCCCCACTGTATGTAAGGACTTCTGTGACCACACGTGTGAAAGCACATGCAAGTGGTTTTGTGCATGATCAGTGTCTCGGACAGTACTCTTCACTGGTCAAAAATGTGAACTGAAGGTGCATTGTGAATCATAGGTGTACAAATAGTATGCTTCTTGGGTGGTATAGGTTACTACGAAGAATAAAATGAAAGGACTGCTTCCAAAACACATGACTATTAGTACCTGCAAGTAGTCTATGGTGCAAAAACTGCTTATTCATATTGTGGTGTTTTGGTGGTGCTACATTGCATTTTATACCTTAATAAATTAGTAGTAGGTAGTTTTTGTCCATAGCTCCTTTCCATGTTCCCAATATTTCTAAAGCACATGTGGTCCCATTCTTAGCAAATGTGACCAATGTCCATAGTGTACTTCCTAAAACACACGAGTATCTTTATTCACCTGTTTTGCTGAGCTGCAACATGGCAACTTGATTGATGGTGACAAGCTAGATGAGCAGTTTAGCTCACCAAAAAATACTCAAACAGTTTAATTCACTGATTCTGTCCTGCAAAAGTGCTGTCCTCAGCTGTAGGTTATTCATGAAAGGGGTGCCTCATATGAGCTAACAGTACTTAAACAATGCAGCCTACAAATATGGAGATATACTCACATATGTCTCTACTCTGCTTTCTATGAGGGAATGAGGGCTGACTGTACCAGAAGAAACTGATGTTCATTACCAATAGATCACTAAATCTGCAAATATACTGGTTTGTTCACGACCAGTTTGTTTGGTGGTAAATTTGTTAAAAAATCAAATTATTTTCTCTTTCAAGAAGTTAAAATTAAGCTTATCTTGAACACTTTTTAAATCCAACTAGTTAATTAGAATTTAGCTGTTGTCATTGTTACCGAAGACTTTAAATAAATATGAGTGAAGGTTTTCAGTAGATGTGAAATGCAAAGGTATGAAATAGATGTCTGCAATAATTAATTAGGCATTTAACAAGGCCAGGCAAGTCAGTAAATCTACTAAACAAACTCCCAAATAAAACAATAAAAACTGAAGTACAATGTATGAGGTGCAACTAATAGAAAACAAAAGGGGATGAAGTAGTAAAAAACAATAAAACCTCAAAAGCTAAGTCAAAGGCAACCAAGACTTATTATCTCTGGCAAAAGAATGGTCACCTGGTTAATAAATAGGTAATATGTGGCTTCATCTCTAATAATTCTCAAATGGTGCAAAGTTTGTACTAATGAATGTATGATTCTCAACAGAAGCCTTTTTGTTTTGTACTTCAGGTAAAGAACTTTCAAGAAAATTGCAAAAAAAGTTTTAAAAAATTGAGCATGGTTTTGTAATTATCTTGTACAGCACTCTCAATGCATGTCAAGAACTTTCTCTCTCTAGAATGTCTTTTTACAGCAATAAAGGCAATGCAAGCTTCATAATAAACAGTAAGATTATACAATAAAAGGCAAAGAATGAGGAAAGGATGTTTCTTGTACGTTCCTCATAGCTGAGCTTACAAATGGTGAGACAGGAGGAGAGTTCAAGCTGTTCATTCACAAATGGTCACTAAATTCACAGAAGGTTTTAAATGTATTCCAAAAAAAGATACCCTGAGCATTTTATGGCAATTCACAGTCAATGCATGTAGCTGGTCGCTACAAATCACAACATAATTATGTTCAAAAATATTCAAGTAAAGAAAATATTTTATTTTCTTTCAAATTGTTCATATTTTCAGACTAACAGGGAACATGTTGATTCACCTTGGGACTGAGTTTGTTAATTCAATATGTGGTGATACAAAAAAGGTTCTTTTGCACACTTTGAAAGTTTACCTTACCTTCATCCACAGAGGAGTTCTTGGATCACCTTTAAGCTTGAAAAATGCAAACATTGTCTTCTTAAACTGCATCACCATTATCACAAGATCTAGGATGTCTATTACTTTTTCTTTTGGCTTTTTTCCCAGTTAGGGTTCACCACAGCAGATCACCTGTCAGCTCATGATTGGCAGTGGAGTTTTACGGTGTCGAGTTGCCAGCCTGGTGTCCAACCTTCCATGGAGAGCACACACATGCATGCACTCACACCTAGGGCCAATTTAGAGTATCCAATCCACCTAGAGTATGTCTTTGGGAGAAAACCAGAGCACCCAGAGTAAATTCACATGACCACAGGGAGGACATGCAGACTCTGCACAGAAGGCACTCCAGCCAAGGATCGAACCAGAAAACCTCTTGCTGTGAGGTGGCAACACTAACTGCTGCACCACCACTGTTGCCCTTCTAGGATGTCTATTATTAATTCTGGTTTTATTATTAAGCTTCAGGGCTCTAATCTATTCTCAGTATATTTCCAGTGTGTTTAGTCCTGGTATTCAATTTCAAAAATTCAAAAAAAAAAAAAAAAACAGCACTATTTAAAGTGAATAGATTTCACTCTGTTTTCAAATAGCAATGAACTTGTTCAGTAGTTTTAAATTTTGAGGCACCTCAAGTTTTCTCCAATTTAACAGGTGCTATTTCTATGCATTTGTTAAGTTGCAGAAAACTGAGATTCCTGAAGTCCTCCTACATAAATTAAAAACCCCTTCTATCTTTAAAAGAATATTCTACATATAAAGTCAAATATGAACAGCTTTCTAAAAGACTATGTCAGTTTCTAGACAGTTTTGCATATAATGTCTAATAACTTAATATAGGCTGCCTGCCAAGACAAAACGCAATAGTACACATGAGAAGTGCATGATGTTCCAAAGAAAATTTATGTATCAAGGACAGTCTTTAAATGGTTTTATGCAAGTCATCCTGAATGACATTAATTGATGGTACAATTCAAAATATTTTCTTCAAAGTGTGACAATAGATGTGCAAAATCATAGCTGAAGAAAATAATATCCCAAAACATATAGGCTCAACACTACTGGTCATCTCAGAAAAGTGTACCTACATATAAATCTGAGTTAAATTAATTCAGTTAATTTAACCCTGAAATAATTTCAAAAATCTTATTCCAAAGAAGCAATAATGCACAATAGGGTGTGTGTTATTAGGGAATTAGTGCCCACCCAAGAATGTCATGAGGTCCGTCATTGCAGACAGTATAAAAGCACATGTGGTACACATACATGCACATATTTCTATCAAGAAAACATACATGGGGGGGTTTGTTGTCAAGATGTCACAGTGAGTGCAGCAGTTTTTTGTTGCTCTGTCTGTAAGTTTTTATTTCTGACAGGATTTATTTGGAATTTTTTGAAGTACATTGAAAAAAAAAACTACTTATAAATATTCTCTTAATTGCTGTGGATTATCAGAGGAAGAAAAAGTAACAATTTTCAGTGATTTTTCTCACAAAATTCCTGTCAGAATATTAAAAGCTGTATACAGATACATGAAATATGAGTCATTCAAAGTCATCAGCTCAAGACAGCTTTATGTAAAAAGAGTTGCAGACCATAATTACAAGTATACAGGACCTTTCTACTAAAAAGGACAACTTAGAAAACATTATGGAAAATATGAAAAAAGAAAGTAAAAAGCAAATTCAGGATCTAAAGGAAATTATTTCAAAGCACTCAGATCAAATAACCAACATAGAGGAATCTCTAAATGACATAGATGGAAGACAGATGGAGAACGACAGTCAAATAAATTTCCTGTTGAAGCAAAACAACTTATTAATTGAAAAAGTGGAAGATTTAGAGTCAAGGTCAAGGAGGAACAACATTAGAATTTATGGAGTTCCTGAAAAGACAGAGGGAAATAATATGACTCTTTTCTTGAATAATTGGTTGTGTAAAATACTAAACCTTCCGGTGTCACTTTCTTATGGAATTGAAAGGGCTCATAGGTCTTTATCAAACCCTTCTACATCAAAAAATCCAACTTCAGCAAGATCCATCATAGTTAAGTTTTTGTCAACGCAGGATAAAAATCTGGTGTTAAAAACTGCTTGGATGAAGAGCCCCATTCAAGAAAATGGAAGAGTTATTAGATTTGATAACGATTATACATCTGTGACAATAGCAAAGAGAAAAACATGTGTTCCTCTCATTAAAGACCTTAAGAAAACTGAAATAAATGCTCAAATACTCTTCCCTGCTAGATTAAAAGTCACACTTCCAGATGGTCAGAAAATCTTTAATAATATTGAGGAAGCAACAGAATTTCTCAAAAAACATAACTTACTAGACAAAATTGAAGATATGAAACATTCTACACGAAGCCTAAAGAGACAAGCTACTAATGGTAAAATAACAGCAAATGATAAATCCACAAAAAAACTTAAAGGGAAGTAAAGCACAAATTTCTAATTTCCAGCGGTTATTTTCCCTTGGGAATAGGATAAATATTGCAAACTATGAGGTAAGATTTTACAGTAAAAATTTACAGCTGTATATAACTAACTCTTCCTCCTTTTATGGTAACTGCTCTTATTATTACATATGTATTTACTTTCTGCTGTTTCTCCTTCCTTTGCTATGGGTTTTAATCCCCTATATAGATTATAGTAGAAATAAAAATGAATGGTTTAAACACATAAGATCTTGTCATAATCATATAAGATTGTGATTTAATGTCTATTTTAAATTAGTGGTGTGCTGAGTGCTGCTAGAATAGTATTAGGCTTTTGTTTTAAATATAGTTTATGTGTTTCTGTTTTGTAACCTTAATGCCTCAAATAGAGCTGCAGTAGCTGTGGGTGCTGGAAAAGTGACTGCGGACACTCATATAGTCTTTCAAGGAGTTTTGTTGGTTTTAGATTGATTGAATGGGGAACATTGTGTGTGTTCTTTTATTTTCTTTATTTTATTAAATAAATTGTGATGATGTTTTTTTTGGGAGAGAGAAAGCTTTCTAGAGAGGTGCGGAGTGTGATTTCTAAGGAAAGTTAATAATCACACAGTGTTGCCTTGTTTAACCTGTTTTTTCTATTTTACATGCTTTTCGCAACTCACAAGTGTACGGAAGCTAGAAAAGCTAAAAAATAACTGAAAAACATTATACTTACCTCGTGAATGCAGTTCATTTTGGAATACAAAGCTTCATGAGAACTAAGTCACGAGCAATGCATTGATCCATGGTTTTTGAGACTGGCGCTCTTTGTGGAAACTTCTAGTGATGACGTAATTGTCTTCTGAGCCCGAGTCGCACATAAGAAACAACTGCGACAGACAATAAGGATGTAGCAAGGACGTTTTTGCTGCTGGGGCATCCCAAATGCTTTTAAAGTAGTTTTTGACTATAAGTCTATGATTTTATAACAAAATGAATGTCTATTAGTTGTTTTTGATGCCGGAGACAAGATTTAATGATATATATGCAGGAAACGGATGCAGTTGCAGTTTAATTCAGTAATCAAAGCACAACTATCATTCATTGCTTCCTAACATTTTTTTGAAATGTTTGTTCCCTAAACTCATAGATAGTGTGAGGAACATGTTCAGCTATAAGGGGAACACTGGTTAATTATATGGAGAAATAAAATAAAAAAGCATACAAATGAAGAGTCAATTGCACATGAAGAAAAAAATCAATAATTCTTTATACATAATACAGACGCTTTAGCTATAATACAGTTTCACTAGATATTTAATGTAAGGTTAAATGCATCTGACCAAAGAGAGGGTTGGAAAACACTGATATAGAGTATTCCTTTATAAGTTACACATAGTTTATAAAAAAGGTGTAATACTGTCACATGTTAACAAGCTGAGATAAATACTGTTATCTGATGTATAAATATCTAAAGGTTTCTAACTAAAAAAGGAACTGTGAAGAGCACATCATTGATATTTCTTGCTAAGTTACTTTCAGGGAAGCATACTCAAATGTTCTTCCCCACATGCGATATATATCTTATCCCCAAGAATCCTAGTTTAAACATGTCCCTTTTCATGTGAGTGCTGCTATATTAGGAATGCTATTTGGATAAGAGGAAATTGCTTATTATTTTTATGGATAATTCGCATCCAGGCATTCCTAACATATAGAAGGAAATGGTAAAGTAAGTTGATTGCATAGTCCACATAGTGCTAATAATTGATTTTAAGCAGTACACAATATAATAGTAAGTTTTGAATAAGCAAAGCAAAATGCTGTTTAAGGGATAACATATATTCAGTTACTTTACAAGCAGCAAATACTTGTATTATCTGAACATTATAGTAAGATGTCACCATATAATTAAAGACTAACATAAGCAATGTTGATTTGTGCTCTTGCTTAATAGTAGTGATATCGATAACAATGAGAACTTGGAATGAACACACTTCTGAAATGTCAATGTTAGAAAGTTGTATAAAGGGTTTACTGATGGAACAAAAGGGGATGAACGAGACAGAGAAGGGTGATTGAAAAAGTATGTTTATCACATTTAATAAACTTGAAACACTCATAATAGTTTAACAGCATAGACTACAAAATATTGGTCATACTTTGCTTAGATCACACATATATAGCCCTTAAACAAAATGTATGGAAGAAATAGTTGGGAGGGGGACGGGTGATAAAGGAAGAATGGAGAGTGTTTCTATGCCTTAAATATATGAATATCTATTTGATAAGTAGCATTATTTCAAATCATATACTTAAAGTGGATGTACACTCTTTATTCATAGCTTAATCTATATTAGAAAAATAATATCTTTTTTCATTTTAATGAAAGTTTTTGATCTCTTATATTGCTTTTGAAGTTAAGCTTACATATGTTGGTTTATGAGAACATAATCCTATTACTTTAGCATAGAGATGTTTGTCAAACATGAACATTTATTACATGACTATTTCTTATTTGCAATTTGTAAAATACTTTGTATTTCATCATATGTCTTGAGATGTTTTTGCACTTTAACAACTAAACAGGTGGTGCTGCGGTAGCGTTGTCACCTCACAGTAAGGTGCTGCCCGGTTCGATTCTCAGCTAGAGCATCTTCTGCGTGGAGACATGCGTGAATAGGTGTACCTTCGTTGAAGGTTGTGCATCAGGCCTGGCAAGCTGGTATATAAAAATCAACTGCCAATCATTAGCGGACCGGAGTTCAGCTGTGGCGACCCCTAACCGGGAAAAGCCAGAAGACACAAACAAACAACTAAACACAATGCTGCATAATATTGAATAAGTTTAACTGTATACCTAATTAAAAGAGGGCAGAAGCAGCAAAATAAAGATTGATTGGTTGTAGGACTGTTAGTGGTGGTGGCTAAGATGATGTTTTCATCAAGCCAGGAAGTTAGATTTCCATGTTTAGTTTTGTATATAGTTATATATGTTACAATTTTTTTATTCATTGTTATTTACCTGCTCATAACTAAATTCAATAGGTATATCTGTATCATTCTAAATGTTTTCTTATAAATGTATGTCTTTAAATGTCAGTGGCCTTAATAATCCTATCAAAAGAGGGAGTATAGTTAAATATTTGAAACTGAATAAAGTAGATATAGTTTTTTTACAGGAAATACATATTGTTAGTAGGGATCTAGATAGATTATCTTTTAATGGGTATATGATTCTTGTAGAATCCCATTTCCAAACTAAGAGAAGAGGCAGAATTATAATATGGAGAAAAACATTACCAATGCCTAAAGTCATTGATACTTACTCAGACAAGAATGGCATGCTATGCCTAGTAGTTCTGGAGATAAACAAAAGATATGTAACTCTAGTAAATTCTTACTAGATAACTGGTTTTGGAGCAATTACAGCAAATAAACATCTAGAGTTAATAACTTCTAAATCCAAAGGAGAAATAATACATGCAGGAGATTTTAATTGCCTCCTTACTGAAAGAGATACTACTAAACATGATAAATTTAGAATTTCCCCTGCAGCTAAAAAGTTAAAGACTTTTATTAATGTATTATGTCTTAGGGATATATATGATTTAAAAGAAATACACTCGCTAAAATATATCCATTATTCATATAGATACTATACACAAACAATAATTGATAAAGTACTAGTTACTAACAACATATTTTCTAAGGTTCAAGAAGTTTTAATTAGCTCATGCCCAGTATCAGATCATAATGCCTTATTCTTTAAGGTTAATATCATGCCTAAAGACTTAATAACTTAGCAAAGATTACCTGTCTACATCACTACACTTAATGGATTTAAAGAGTGGCTTCTTAGTGAAATAAAATCATTTTTAGACATTAATAATAATAATGAAACTTCAAAGGTTATACTGTGTGATTCACTGAAATCTTATTTATATGGCAAGATCAAAAATTGGTATCTAAACAAAAGAAAACAATGTGAAAATGAATTAATACAAATACAATTAAAAATAGACAGAATAAGAAAAAGTTTAAGCCCAAGGACATAAAAACTAATTCTGAACTAAAAACATTAAGTACTAGGTATGCAGAAATTGTAAATCATAAAGTGGCAATAAATCTAGAAAATTCAAAAGTCAATCCTATTCAGTGAATCCCAAGAACATACATAGGTTGGCAGTCAAAGCAAAAAATTTAGCTAGCCTTAGTCATATAAAAGAAATTACTGATAATACAGGAGATAAAATAAGACATGTAACAGAAAACAAAGAATTTTTGGAGGTCTTCAGAGTGCATTATGAGAAGTTAAATAATACAAATATTGACTCTGTAAGCAATATGCTTAAAAGTATTTTTTGAATGAAAATATCAGCAAAAGAGTAACAAAGGAACAAAATGCCAATTTGCTCAAGCCAATAACATTAAAAGAAATTAAAAAATGCATTCAAAATCTTAAAAACAATAAGGCACCTGGATTAGATGGGATTATAGGGAAAATATATAAGTTGTTTTCAGAGGATACCTTAAAGATCCTAGAGGCAGCTTTTGAAGAATTTAGGAAAAATTAAATTATCTTTCCTTCATGGTGGTATGCTATAATATCTCCCATTCTAAGGCAAGATAAAGACCCTAAATTAGTAACATCATATCGACCTATATCTCTGCTAAATGTAGATTATAAAATGTTTACCTCTATACTTACTAAAAGATTGAATCAATTCATCCCTAAAATAATAACAGATGATCAAACAGGTTTTATTTTGAATAGGAAAGTTCAAGACAATGTCATCAGACTTCTAACCTTAATAGATGTTGCAAATAAAAAGAAAAAAGAACTAGCAATTATTAGTTTAGATATAGACAAGGCATTTTATTCTTTATCTTGGTCATACTTATTTAAAGTCTTGGAAGCATTCAATTTCTCCACAGATTTCATAGAACTAATAAATAGCTTATACAAAAACTCTTTGTCGTATATTAAAATTGGGGCCTTTTTATCTAACAAAATTCAAATACTAAAAGGAACTAACTTTTTTAACACCCAACTTTAAAGCACCAGAGTACCTTTGTACTAGATTTCACTAATTAATTAATTGTATAATTGCCAGGCTATTTAATGGAGGTTACTGCACACTGCAATTTGTTTTCACTTGATAAAGCTCAGGATTGCCTGAGCGAAAGCGCTTGTGTGATTTTATCTGTGACTTTTGGAATACTTCAGAAATAAAAATACAGCCTTTTGGACTTTAGCAGAGTTCCGGTTCCTTTCTTCAAGGTCATGGATTATTCTTTACTAAAAGGAACTAAGCAAGGTTGTCCGCTGTCACCTTTGCTATTTGCATTGTCAGTAGAGTCGTTTGCAAACTACACAAGAAATAATAACAGCATAAATAGCTTTATTGTTAATTCAAACTATGCTTCTAAAATACAATTATTTGCTGATGATATAATATTAACTATAGGAAATCTAGATTCTTCAGTAAGACATATTACAGTAGCTAGAGGGCATTTTGAGAATCTATCAGGTTTAAAATTTAACAACAATAAATTTGAAACATTATTAGTAAATAAAAAAATAAGTTTTGAATGGAGAAAACACAGTAATTTTAGTTGGGGGAATGACTCTCTTAAATATCTTGGTGTCTATATAAAACCTAGTTGGAAAGAAATCATACAAGTTAATTACAGAAATTTGTTAGGTATGATCAAAGAATATATAAGCAAATGGAATAAAATGTTCTTTACTTTTGAAGAAAAGTTAACATTAATAAAAATACGCATTCTCCCAAAAAATTGTTTCTTATTCAAACCATAATTATTAGCCCTCAAAAAAAATAACAAAACAGCTCAATTCACTTCTAATTAAGTTTTTATGGTTCCCACAAAAAACGAGAATAAAGTATAACTGGCACAATAGAGATTGGGAAAAAGGTGGAATCGCATTCCCAAACGTAGAACTCTATGCTGAATCAGTTATAATTCATATCATAAGCAAGTGGTTAAGTAACAAATATACTTCAAACTGGAAAAATCTACACATGAATATTTTATTATCTTATGCCGATGACGCAATAAACAATGACATTTTTACTGAAAATAATAAAAAAATTTTAGCAGTGAAAGACAGTATATAAAGAAAATAAACATGAGAAGCTACCGCATTGTGTTAGTTATATACTAAACAATTTTAGGAAAATTATAAACAGAAATTGCATAACAAGACATTTCTCAATGTTAATGTTCCCAATAGCACTCACGAAAATTGTTTAGATTCTTTTAATTTGAATAAAATAATGGAAATGAAAGGCAATGGACTAAATTACTGGCACCAGTTCCTAAGTATCAATAATATGCATGACACCACAAGTCTTTTAGCAAGGTATAATATAAATCAAGATAATTGGTTAAATATTCAAATCTTCAGGGAACATCTAATAAAGGAATTTAAAATGAGCCAAATGACTAATATTTTATTACAGCCTAAAATAATCTTTCTTTTATGTGAATTAAATTCATCACAATTTAACATGGGGTTCTCTTTATCTAAGATTTACAAGACATTAAGAGCTCACTTAAAACAACCTGAAGATTTTTTATGGAGTTATATAGAAAGTATGAACAAATTCAATTTTTCGGAAAATGATAAATTATTAACACTCAAGTCAATAAATCATACAACATCATCTCCATATTGGAAAATATTTACTGCACAGAAAATTGCTATAATATCAAATAAAACCAGTCATAATTGTTGGAGATGTGATGAGAGTCTCTGTGCTGATTGGATACATATGTTCCTTGAATGCAGAGTGATTGTCCCATTTTGGCAGAAATGCAGAGACTTTATAAAGGCATTGTGGACAGACAAGTGCATAATAACAGATACACTTTTATTGTTTAATGCTCCAATACCAGATTGTATACCAAAGTCACAAGCGCATCTTCTCTGGTATCTTTTGGCAATAGCAAGGAAAATCATCACTTCAAACTGGAAAAGCAAAATAACTGTATCTTTTGCTGAATTTACATTATTGGCCAAAACAGTATGCAATAGAGAACTTTCAACTCTTGCCTCTAGAATGACAAGAATAACACACAGAAAGTTATCCTGGATGAAACTAAAAAAGTTATTAGATAAAATGTAATGATTTTGAACAGAGCAGACTAATGTTATGAGCATTTTTTATATAGTTTAATATTTAGTGTTATGTTTATGTATAATTATTTGCATGATGTAAGAATGTCATGATCTATTAAAATTAATAAAAAGAAAGTTTTAAAAACACACACACACACACACGCAAATAGACACTGATTCACAGATTACATACAAACAGGTTTAATGAATATACCAGAGTTGTTTCATATTAAGTGAATGAATTGGGGAAAAACATATCATGTAAGGTACTGTTGCCCCCCCCCACCTTCCTCATTACTGTACTTGATTTTACAACATAGTGCTGCTCTGCCCTGCTTGTCAGTTTACTGATCACTTATGATTGAGATCAGGCAATAAAGTAAGACATTAGAAGTTAATTCTTTTTTATTCTTGAGTATGTTGCTGAACAATTTTGTATTGCATTCTGAATGTTACCTCTCTCTCTCCCTCACATACACGCACACATACACACACGCACACACACACACACACACACACACACACACACACACACACACACACACACACACACACACACACACACACACATGCACACACATGCACACACACGCACAAATTTCTTTCTTCCTTTTTTTTTTTTTTTTTTTTTTTGTTTAACTGATTAGTCCTTTTAGTTGTTATGCTCACATAATGGTAACATCCTGTTTAGTGAGCATGAAATAAGGCAGCTGTTTGCTTTTTAAATGTATGAACTTCACTGCAGCTTAATATGCTGCCATTAAGTGAAGAGCTTATTTTACCTGTACATTAGCACCCTGCTCAAGAACATTCATTCTCCAATTAGGCGGGGTGATGTACCAGTCCCCTAACTCTAAATCCAATTAAAATTACTCCAAACTTATAGGTTCATAGGTGTGTACTAGGCTAATGGCCCTGAAGCCTTTATAAGTCTAGCCCATAGGACTACCCTGGCATCGTGTCACCCAACTTTAGTTCCTAGTGCCGCTGTCGAGTAGAGCCACTGGAGTGATCCCCTGGGTGAGTTTTCTATTTCCCATCCACTCATCAAGATTTCTCTTGAAGAGGGCCAGTGAGGTGCTCTGCTTGACATGTATGGAAAGTCTATTCCATAGCATGGGCAGTCTCTGGGTTATGAACCTGTCCCTCCAGCATGTTCTGTTGATTGTGGTAATGAGGTTGAGGTCTCTGGAATTTGTGGTGTGAAGGGATTGGAATTTCTTTAGATGTAGCATTTTTAACAGAGCTGGGTCAGACATGGCTTTGTAAGTCAAGCAGAAATTGCCCCTAAGTAAGCAATATGAGACAGAGAGAATAATTGGAGTTGTTTGAGTCTGTCCATATAGGACAAGTGTTTAAGGCCTAGAATCCTGTTTGTGAGGTACTTTTAAGGCCTCTCCAGTTGTTGCAGTTGTCTAGTGTGGTACATGCCAAATGGGGCATTGTACTCAATAATTGGCCTAATGAGGGTAGGGTAGAGGGAGACAATGAACTTTTTTTCCTGGATGCAAAACCCTTAGTAATGAGATGTGCCACATAGATGGACTTTCTGACCACAGTGGCAACGTGGTCTTCAAAAGACAGGTTGATGTCAACCTGTCTTCCCAGATCTCTTATAACACCTTCTGTGTTCAGTGGGCTACCATCAATGTGGTAAGTCATGGGAACCAGGTTTTTCCCAAGGGGGATGATGACACATTTTTTGGCACTGAGCTTAAGGCCATGGTTCTGACACCGGTCGTTGGTGTCATTGAGGCCTTTCTGTAGGATGTCAGCATGACTTGGGGAGTTAATAATAGCTTCCAACTTGCAATCATCTGTGAACTTTGTCAGCCAGAGTCCCTTCGTGTTGTCCTGGACTACAGAGAAGTAGATACTAAACAGAAGAGGACCCAGGACTGAACCCTGTGGTAACTCGTGACTGGTTAGCAGTCTGACTTAGAGTCAGCTACTTTCACACTGTAGGTTCTATTTGTGAGCGAGTTTGCAACCCACATTGTGATATAGGGGTTGATGCCTAGCTTAGTAAGTTTTTCTATGATTCCTGAGTGGGGAATGGTATCAAAGTCCTTGGCCAGATCAAGGTAGGCTGTATGAACGACCTCGCCTTCATCCACAGCTCTGGGGACTGACTCAAGTTGACCAAGTTGAGCAGGCATGATCTACCCTTCAGAAAACCAAACTGCGTAGGATCCAGGGTTTGGAGATTCCCTATATCCTTGTTTATTAGGTCCATGTTGATGCATTCCAGAGCTTTGCATATCAGACTCATCAAGCTAATTGGGTAATAATTCCCGGGATCTGTAGTCGCTCCTCCTTTGTGGAGAGGGATGACTGTAGCAGTGCACCATTCAGTAGGGACAAAGCCTGAGGTGAGGCTGCGATTGAACAGAGCACACAGGTGAGGTGCCAGTTCACTCTGTAGTTCATGTAGAACATAGCCTAGGATATTGTCAGGTCCCATAGAAGCTGTATTCTTGGCCTTGGATAGTGCTGTTTAAACCTGTGCAGCAGTAATACTGGGTGCTTGGTAATCTACTGGTATTGTGATTGGTCCTTTGGGAGGGGAGAGGGGTAAAGTTAGTAGTGAATCTGTTGGCCAGTAAATTGGCAATATCTGTTGGCTTGGTATAGGAGGTACCATTGTGTAGTAGCTCAGAGGAAATCTGGGTATTGTCATGGAGATTCTTTACATAACTATAGAAGGCCTTGTGGTTGGCTTTACTATCTGCTGCAATTCTGTTTTCATAGCTAGCTTTAGAGGATTTGATGAGGGATCTCAACCTTTTGTTTAGGCTGATAAGGAAGTTTTTCCAGTCTTGGGACTTCGCCTTATTCCTCATCAGTTTTCTCCTTCTGTTGTAGAGTTTGTTTACAGTAGGGGACCACCAGATTGGCTTCCTTTTTTTTGAGGACAGTGTATTGGTTCTATTTGGTATGGTGAGATCAATGCATTTGTGTACGTGTTCGTACAGTGCATTGGTGTATGACTCGGTGGTCATGCAACTATTCTCCATTTGCATGGGTGCCGTGAAGTTAGCCACCTCTGCTTTTAGGACCCCAATGTTACCTTTGGAGAAGTTTTTATGGTGGTTACCTTTGCATGGGTGGGGTGGGTCGGATGTTGATTTCCAAGGTGATTCGTTTGTGGTCAGATCTAACCAAGGAGGAGTTGACTATTGGTGTAGATCAACATTCTCCTGTGTTAGTAATGACCAGGTCAAGGATGTTGCTACCTGTGGTGGGGGTAAGAATGAGCTAGTCCAGAGCATTGAAATTAATGAATTCCAGAAAGCATTAGGCAAGTGTATTGGTACACGAGTAGTTTTCTCAGTTAATGGAGGGGTGGTTGAAGTTGCCCAGTATGAGAGTGTTAAGTTGGACCCTAATATTCTCCAGGAAGCTTAGGAATGTGGAGTGTGAGTCTTGGGACATGGTTGGAGACCTATAGCAGGCTACAACCTGAATTGCTGTCTTACCCAATGTTAGCTGCACCTGAAGTATCTGAGATGCATTATGTTGGACTACCAGTCTGGAAGTGTGTGCATCCTCTATAAATATGGAAACACCACCACCTTTGGAGCTTCAGTCCAAGTTCTGGGGCCAAAAGGTGTGGAATGAGTTATAGCCTGGTAGTGCAGGGGTGCTTTCTGCTGCCTTGAACCAGGTCTCTGTTACAGCACAAATGTCAATGTTCTCCATTTTAAGGCGTGCTTCGAGTGAGTGCATTTTTCGATTTAGACTTCTAGCATTGAGCAGCATGAGTCTCAGATTGCATTTGTTTGTAGCTGTTATGGTGGTAATTTGGTCTTTGGAACACCACATAAAAAGGCACTATAGGGTTGGCAAGAGCCTTGGCTAGTATCCGATAGCCCAGGGGGTGATAGATGCAGGTCATCTCTGGTGAAGCATCGAGGTCTGTCAATCATGTCATCCGAGGCAGACAGATACTGGATTCCCTTAGAATGACACCATAAACTTAGCCAATTGTTGAAATCAATAATTTTCTGCTTGTACTGTGGTATCATTATGGGTGATGGTAGGATGCTGCTCAGGGCTAGGGTCATTCCTGCCTTGGCTACATAATCCAAGAGCTCCTCCATGTATCTTTTCATGTAGTCCAGGAGGTAATTCTCAGGTCATTCACACCCACATGTACAATGACAGAGTCATATTTGTACCTGTTGTTGAGGGACCTGAGTGCTTGAGTTATGTGGCGGATCCTGGCGCCTGACAGGCAGCTGACTGTTATTTTCTCCTTATTCAACCTAGTGAGTGGGACATCAGTGTGCCTCACTATCGAGTCACCTTTTACTAGTGTGTTGGGTATGCTGTTTTGCCTTAGGGGCTTTGGTTGAGTGGCACACTGTTTAGGAGAGTTATATGTCTCATGATTAGTGTTATGTTGTGGTGGTCGGGTGTGTTTCTGCCTTGGAGGTCCCTGTTGTTTGGGTAGATTTTTATTGAGAACCTCCGCAAAGGTGGGTGTGTGGTTTCCGTTTTTATGTGAAGGCAGTGCTGGTGTGTGTTCTGGAGACCTATGTGTTCCATGTGGTGTGGTGGAAGTGTTGACCTTTTCCTCTTGGCCAACTAGTCTTATCTTGGTGGGAGATTGCACATGTTGTCCATATACTAGCAAAAGGATGATCACACAAAACCATTGTCCAGGGTAATCATGAAAATAATACAGAACTGAAGAAAAACAAGGGTATGAAAATCACTATAAAGACATTTATTGAAACCACAAAGTATCACGGACTCTGATACTTTAATAAGCTATCATTACCAGTCTTAGTCAGCAACATTACGATCTCATTATATGCTGTGATAAATAAAATTTACAGATGAGTTATTGTGTGTTTCAGAAGCAAAAGGAACAGTTTGTAGTTAAGTTTAATTTCTAAGTAGGTTTATCTAAACAGTAAAGCAAATATTTGTCATCTTAGCAAGTGTGAGGAATAACAGAGAATGAAAACTAGAATTTTAGTATTGTCTTTCCTCAGTCCTTCTTTAGTTACACAAAACTAAAAGCATTCAAACCAAATTTTTCCATAGACTCATTGGGTCTGTCTGTGATCCACCTCCACAATAATCAAAGGTCAATGGTACTTTCAAGGATTGCAGACCAACAACGGATATTTTCACCAGTATCCAACAAGTCTTGACTTCACTGGGCACAATGATAAAAACTGTTAGGTCCTTCCATAACTTCTTCTTCTTTTGAATATACCATTTCACTACTTTTTTTAAAAATCTGGATATTCTATTCCTTGTCCATGAACCAGGAATCTGACCCTGGAAAGAACAGTGGCTTTAATATGGCTACTCATGCAGATGACTTCCATTAGTTAATGTTACAACAATTAATCTGCTTAGGGCTCTTTGTAACACAAGCTTCTGTGTTCATCTTTATATTTCCCTGTTTGACCAACTGGCTCTGCAGTCATTATGTTATGTGATCCCAGCATATAAGCAATATTTTTTAAATGTATTTATTTATTGATTGATTGATATGGAAAGTCAGACTAAGTCAGAGCCTATGTTCAGCAAAACCCAGGGAGAAATGCTCCAGACACATGTTTTCGAATGTGGGAGGACATGTAGACTCTGCAAAGAAGGCACCCCAGCCAAGAATTGAACCAGAGAAGCTGTTGCTGTGAGGCAGCTATGTTGACTGCTGCACCACTGCACCATCCTCAATGGATGGACATACCTCTCAACTGCCCAGATTTTCACAGAATGCCCAGATTATTGTCTCATGTTTTTGGTATCTTCCTGTTAAAATCTGTGGTTTTCTGGCAAATCACTGAAGATTAAATTCACTAAATAATGACATACATTTGAGCTTCAGACAAATTATTCTTCTGAAACTGCATATGAACACAAATCCTGTTATTCTTGCAATTTTCAAAGTTTATAAGAGCAGTATTTAAAATCTGCCTCTATATTTTAGGCCTTTGCCCCCCATTATTTTAGGTTCTGTCCAGATTTCTTGTGCTCAGTGGTTGAGAGGTATGTGGATGGGCAATAGGCTGATGATAACTTCTTCACATTCAGTTGTGTGACAAGGTTGATTGTGGATTTTGAAATGAAAGAGATGGAGAGTCAAAGCTCATTGTTATAATGTTTTGTATGTAAAGCCAAAGCAAAGGGGAAGAACAGTTAGTGATACATCATTCTGCCTAAAAAATAATATGTTAATGTGTTTAGGACTCATTTTATGGTCAAGTATTTCTGTTCAATAGCTGAATGATAGCTGTCAGCATTATTGTGTTTTGGAATTGATATAATATATTGGGTGATCATCCTCAATTAAAACCTGGAAAAGACTGCACCTATGCTTAGCTCAGAGACATCTGTATGTACTGCAAATGGCCTGGCAAAATATGGTACCATTAGTGTTGGTTCCAAACACAATTTCTCGTTCACTTTTCTTAAAGCCTTCTTCTACTTCATCTGCTTATTTATTTCAAGGTAGCATTACCCTTGATCAGGTCAGTCAGTAGATAAGCAGTGGTAGTAAAATTAGGAATAAATTTGCAATCATACCTAATCAGGCCTAGCTATAACTTATCCTGTCCATTAATAGTTGTCATGGGCCTGATTTGAAAAACTTTAAGCTTATCAGTCTGCAATTTCACTATTACTTAGGTTCACAGTTACTCCATCTCAATGAAGGGAAATACAAGATGGCATAAACTTTAATGAGATAGATTTCATAATCCCCAGAAAAAAAAATCATATATGATTCACGCAAGCCACTTTATAGCATGTTTGGTTTGACAGCCTCCATAATGCAGGTGCTCAATACCAAAAAAAAAAACAAAAAAAAAAAGGTCTATTTGGTGTGAAAAATATATTTTCCTTTAACTTCATTGGGTAGTAGAATTTGAATATACCCTTTTGTTAGTCTGAAAGTAGACCACAACCTAGCCTTTCATGATCTTTCAATCTGTTCATCTACTCAGGACATGGAATATGAACCAAATTTATATATGCTTTTTACTTTTCTGAAGTTAGTACAAAACGTTGTATACATACCTGCCTTGGGAGCCTATAGAATGGGACTATTCCACTCATTCAGGGGTTTGTCTATGAACCCAAGTTTAAGCATTTTCTGCACTTCTTCTAACATGGCTTTAAATTTACTTTCATAACTGACATGGCTTCTAGATTGTGCTGGATTAAACTGATTCTACATTGCAACGCTGAAAATATATTTTAATTCCCTTAAATATATTTTTATTCCTAGGTAGAAATTCCTTTGCTTTCTGCTTCTGAGATATTGATAATGTTGCTCATAATATGACTTCAAGACATTGTAGAAGCCTTAACATACTACAGAAATGTTGGCTTCTCTTCAAGACATTTTTGTTGTATAACTGCTCTGGTTTCATTTTCTTCAGTGGCCTTGCTTATAATTTACTTCACTTACTTGTTTTGCAATTACAGAAGGTTCTTGTAACATTGCAAGGAAATTATTTTTAGCAGTAGACACTAATGCAAGTAGATCTCATGGTTTGGATTTTCTTTTGAAATTTCTTACATGAGTGTTTATTTTATATCCTTTCAGTTGTGACTCCTGGACATATTCAGTATTCTGCTTTAGCATAGGTATTATAGCTTTTCCCCTGTGCTGAAGGTCTGAAAAAAATGTTCTACCTCACTTTTGAAGGAGGTTCTATGTTTCTATGTTTCTTCTGCTATGTGTAGCAAGTGCCAGGGATACCTGCCATAAAGGAGTTAAACACTGCAAATCCAGTCAAGACTTATTATACTTCTGTTTCAACAAAAAGAAGATATGGAAGTATCTAGTCTCCATTTCTCCTATTTACTTGAATAGTCTTCTGTAACTTAGATTTAAATGTTTTATTAAGGTTCTCAAGTAACCCATTCATATGAGAGTTATATACAAATGTTCTTAATAGATTTGTTTACAAAACTGGCAGAGTTTGTGCATTAATCCAGATATATATGGGGTGCTTTATTAACTTAGTATTTTAGAAAGATTTCCTACCTTAAAATATAATAGTAGTAGTAGTTGTATTTTTTTTCTTTCTATGGCCTTTGCTTTGACTGGGTGTAGAGGTACTGCCTCAGGAAATGTTACATAATCAATAACTACAAGAATGTATTGATGACTCTTAGCCTTACAAGTAGGCTCACAATGTCTATTACTAATGCATTCATTCAAATCCACAATGGGTAAGTGTATTCAAGGATTCTTAAATCCTAGGTTGATGTGTTATCTTTAGACACTTTGGGCAGACTTCACAAATGTTTTCTGTGTCCCTTATGATAAGAGGCCAGTAAAATCCAGATAAAATCATAGCTTTTGTATAACCCATCTCTAAATGCGCAGACAAAATTTGAATAGGAACTAACTTTATTATATATGTTATAAAAGATTTTGGTATCTGTTCTCTGTATATTATTATTATCCCATAGAGAAGGTAATTTATTTGTTCCAAACAGTATATTGAACTGTTATGTCCCTTTGAATTTCCATCTACCCTGTCAGACTTCTTGCTAGTTCTACTTATGGTATTACCTTCCTACTGAACCTTCTTAAAATGTTACATACTTTGTATGGAAGACATTCAAGGCAGCACTGGTTTCATCCATGTTCTTAATTTGAAGTGGAGGCAGTGGATTTTTCCCACAACAATACAAGTACAAGATTTTCCCCTTTAATTGTTCATCCCTTATAAAAAGATGATTTCACTCCATCCTATACAGTTTCCATTACATGTCAGACCCATTGATTCTGCCTCTGGTGGTGCTACCAAAGGAATTTCTATTTTCTTTATTCTTTTTTTTAAATTCTTTGGTACAAAAGTTGAACAGTTACATCACAGACTCGTGGGATTTTTTTTTTTGAATTTACTAAAGAATTTTAAGACTGACAACAACATGCTTACTATGCAGACCCCTGATGTGAAATCATTATATATTAACATTCCTATAGATTTAGGTTTGGAATATTTTAGACAATTTTTTGACTTTTAAGACAGACCTTTCTAATCCCACTATTAACTCGTGCTGTTTATTAATGGAATTAATGTTGGGAGAACAATTTTTCTGTTTGATGGAAAATGCTATCAACAATTAAGAGGAGTTGCCATGGGAGCAACAGTTGCACCCTCATTTACTAATATAGTCATGGGGTGGTGGGAGTTTCATGTATAATATGGCATGGACTTTTATAAAGAACACATACACTTTATAAAAGATTTCTTGATGACCTGCTTTTATTACTGATGGTCTTAAAGAGGAAACTGATAGGTTTGTAATGGAAGTCAGTGATAATTCTGTTATTTTTTTCTCCTTCGCAGTGGGTCTTTATGGCCCTAGCATACTTCATTTGGACATTGTAGTAACCTTTGACCACAAAAGTAAAAGTTTTTCTAGTAGGATATTTAGGAAAACATGTTTTTCTTACAACTATTTGCACTATAAAAGTTCCCATCCCTTTATTATTAAAAACAATATGCATCCTGGACAAATGATAAAATTATCTAGATTAAAAATTGAGGAAAGCATTTTTATAGGAGGGATTAATTAAATAGTTGACATGTTTTGTGTTAAAGGATATAAACGGTGAGTTTTGGAAATGATGCCAATAAAATCAAGAATGAGAGAAATGAGTTTTTCCCCCTATATTAAAGGCGGACTATATTAGTAAAAATACGAATACGAAAGACAAAGTTCCAAGAAGTGATTTGGTTAACAGTTTTCTGTTATGAATGACAGCAGACAATGTGAGCATTAAAAATGTTATTTAGACAATTGGAAAATTCTTAAGAGTTAACTCTGATTTATGCACTATCATTAGATCAGGACCAAGTTTTGCGTAGAAAAAGTCCAGGGTTGTTAAACAATGTTTGGAATTCGGTAGTACAAAGGTACCTACTGCTTATACTTTTAAGCCTAAAGGAATGTGTAAATTCTGTTTTGTAGTCCATACCATTTTATTATGGAAGGTCCTAATGTCTGTTTAAATACGGCTAGAACTGTTCCTATTAACAAATACTTTAACTGCAATTCTGCTCAACATATAAAGCCTTTTATATTGGTATGATCCCCAAAAATTTTCAAAAAGAATTAAGAAGCATCTGTATTCCATCAAAATGAAGGATGAATGTAATGCCCTATTTAAGCATCCACATGTTTGTCATCCTTTTAAGAAGTTTTATTTTTCAGTTTTAAAGCATGTAGCACTTGATTATAGAGGTGGAAATTATTAAAATACTGTTGAGAAACAGGCTATTAGGTAGCAAATCAAGCTGCAGGCAGATACATTTCCAGGACTAAATGACACTGTAAGTATTAACTGATTCTAACTGACACTGGAAAAGCACAGGAACACCAAAACTTCAAAAACCACAAACCTGAGTGGGAAACAGCTGAAGGATAAATGCAGGCCAGAGGTAGCCCATACTAAAATCCATCAAATTTTATTCAAGGAAATCCAAAACAATTTGAAACAGTTAAGTGCTTTTGTTTCTTGTATAAAGAAACTTCATCAGAACTAGTCTAGTAATGCCCTGCTGGTGCTTAAATAGTCAAAACATATAATGACTGATTTCATGAATCAATTAAATCCAATAAAAAATTAAAGGGACACTGAACATTTCACCAAATACCATGTAAAATTTATTAAAAAGCAAGTTAAGATCATTTAAAATTCTTTTAAAGTGCATCATAATAGGTTCAACAAATCCTAGAACTAGAATAAAATATACAATGTTTGAATCTAACAAACTAATATACATGAACAATTATGTATATAAATAATAATAATAATAGTAATAATAATAATAACAATAATAAATTAGGTTGAACTGTAAGTTTGTATATATGAAACACTAGACCTCCAAGTGTTTCAACTTTAATAAACAGTTTATGGAACATGAATCATTAAGACCAGGCCAGTTCATAGAATTCAATATTAATTGACATTGTAGCTCACATTTATCTAAATATTCATTTACAATAACACCCCCTCAAGTTCTTTTCAATATGCTTGATAACTGTAAATGTAAAGGCATGGGAGGGGTAGTCTAGTATATGTCTGTATAGAGCATTTGCAATTTTACATTTTAATGACAAATAAATGGTACCCTTTCTTTCAATTTCCTGGAGGTATTTCCCACATAGAAGGCAGGGCATGTGGAACAGCAGGCTACATAAAGCATCTGCTGTGAATCACAAGTAAATTGCCATTTTATTTGATAATCTTTCCTGTTGATGGATCACATGAGGGCACTGGCTACACCTATCACATTTTATCACCCCAGCCTTACTATTTATTACCAACATCCTATGTTAACATTGGCCAGTTATTCATAATTATATCATACAAGGTTTCAATGTTGCTAGAATAAATAAAAATAACTTTTGGACAAGAAGTTTGACCAGCATGCTGGGTGGTAATATTAGTCTCTTTGTCAGCAAAAAAGGCTCATTAACCGCTTGCTGTATTTCCCTGCTGGAGTACCTTTGAGATGCAAAATGGTTGGATGCAGTGCCTACAGCCTCTGCAGCTGTCTCATCATCATTGTTAAGCCTCAGATTTCTAAACCATTGACCTTTAACAACATTTCTAGAGACGTGCCTAGGGTGCATCTTGCTTTATGTAAAATATGACTCTTCTTACACATCTTTTGTAGATTCCCACAGTCACATTCCCTAGAACATCTCTGTTGATGGCAACATTTAAAAAGTCAATGGAATCTTTAGAAAATTTTAAAGTAAAACACAAAAAAGTAGTAGTGGTATGGAGATATTCGAGAAAAGAATTGAGGGTCTCAGGAGTGCCTTTCCAAACTAAAAAGAATTAATCTACGAAACATCTATAGTAACTGATAATTTGAATGAATGGACTATTACTATAAGCATCGTGCCAATGCACGGTTCACATATGAATTGGTACAAACTGTGCCCATTGCACAACAATGTATTGAAGGTAGAACTCTTGTTCAAACACAAATAGGTTATTTTCTAAAATCAATTCAAGCAACATACAGACCAGCATCAGTCTACTAGGGGGAAATTACTGCAGCATGTAAGAAATGTCCTCACATTTTCAATCTCATAATCATTCAGCACAACAGTAAAAATTAGACAATATCAAGGGTAACAAATGTCAATGCATCACTATCTCTTGTCTGTTCAAAATTAAGTGGCTGTCAGTATACATGAGACAATAGCTACATTGCCTCAGGATGCCCATGTTCACCAGGCTGGCCTCAGAGATAGCAGGAAAGTGCCTATTCAGGGTTTCAGGTTTTTTGCTATGGGTTTAACCTGGAAGGAGAGAAGGGAGATACAGCTGGACTGGGATGATAGCACATGGATGAAGAATGGGTCAATATGAACTGCAGCTATCCAACAAGGTGATACTGGTCTGCATGCAACTCAGATGTTTGTAGAACAGCAAGGGGACTGGAGAAGGTTACAGAGATAGCTATAATAAGGGAAACTTTAACTTGATAATGTCTGTGTCTATACATGGCACTGCTAACCACTGCTGTGCAAAGAGCAGCCTAGTGTAAACAGTGAGCTTATATTGAATCAGGAAAATGTGTTTTATAAGAGTGAGGCCTACAAACCAATTAGAAAAACACACAATGAGCTCTCAGCTAACAGTCGCCAACAGTTTGATACTGCATACTTATGGCACACGAGTGTAGTCAGAAAACCCTCCTAATGTAAAAACATGCTGCTTTTAGAGCTCAGGTGGTGGGAAGCCACACACGCTATACACTGAAAAACTAACAGACACAATGTAATTAAGTACTGCTGCAGCACTGGAAACAGTTCAGCTTTGAAACTCTACTAAAGTGCAAGAAATGTAACAATTAATAAAAGAGTGCAAAATGATACTTACTTTTGTTCTTTTAGCAGATAGCCATGATACCCAAGTCCAGCAAATCCCTGCATTTCTTTTTCCTCGGTCATGGTATTACATTTGACATGTTCAGTAAAAGCAGTGACAGAAAGCAGATTCTCTTCTTCTAGCAGATAAAAGTTAAGCACTGTGACACGCTATGGGTTCAGATTCCATACGCATGCTTTTAGTACAATGTTGGATAGCACTAACAGTTTTGGCAGGCAGGCATGATTTCTTCGTCAATAGCTGTACTATAATTGGATGTATGCCATGTTTAGCTAAGTATTCTTCCAGGCTTTTCTGCAGTTACCTCCTACTGTCTCCAGGCATCAAATATTGCTTGTTCATATTTGCATCAATAATTCCAAAACAATGCTACATACAAGGTATCAGAATATTATATCTTGAAGCATACATGATGGCAAACAAAATCGCATTGATATTTGACCTCTGTCAATGAGTATTTGTTAGAATTGTAAGGTGATAACTTCATTTTTTAAAGGCTCAAGCCACACCCTCTGGGAGTTAAAGGTACACACTCAAAAGCCCTGAAGGAGTCTGGAGGAATGAGTTAAGAATATTTAAAACAAGCAACATGCTTACATGGGGTCTTAGGATTTGAAAATTTAGTTAACAGTAAATTTTCCACTAAAGCAACTAGCTGTTCAGAAGATTTAGGGTCATCCAGGAATACCCACTTTTTCAAAACATGTCAACTACCAATATTCCCAAATGTTTACTTAAATCATTCACATGTAAGTTTAGCCACAGTTGCAAAACATGCACTAAGCCAGCTATTTGTAACTTTACTGGTATGTCTAGTGCTGCATATCTTTGGAAAGTCACCAGTTTGGCCCCAACATATTCACCTAACATAGGTCCTTAAGGGAAGCCAATCATTGAGAAAGGCTGCATGTTCACCAGGACAGAAATTTGATGATGTAGACTAAATAGGTGCTAGTATGCAGCTATCTGTATCTCGTGCAGGGTTACGGTCAAGCTCACTAATGTTCCACGTAGTTTTTCTGTTCTGTACAGACTCAGCTATTAGCATTCTTAAAGATTAGTCAACCACAATAGTCATCATGACAAAAATTGTGTTGTATAGTTTTCCTGGATTCCAGAACAAGCTGGTTCTCACTCTACATCCTTTTTGGCTTCTACTGGTGCAGTTTATTTTTGGGACATATTTCACCAAGTCAGACTTGTTTCTTTAAAGTCGTATTGATTAGTATTTCATTTTAATTCAAAAGTAAACAGGTTTTCCTCTGACATTACATATAAACATGCAGTTTTTAATACATTTAAACCAAGAAAAACGAGGTGAAGGTAAACCAATAATCCAAAAATAGAGAACGGAGAACCAAACCAATGCTTCAATGAGATTTATTCAAAAGTTTATTCAGCAAACACTCCAAGCAGTATGCCAAACACCACACAATCCAAAAAGCACTAAAGCATCTGCCTGGAGTGTTTGCTGAATAAACTTTTGAATAAATCTCATCGAAGCATTGGTTTGGTTCTCCGTTCTCTATTTTTAATACATTTAAGTCCAACATTTCCATATAAACAATACACATTTTTCTAACATTATTTGGGTTATCTTACATAGCTAAAGAGAAACTACATGAAAAAAGAAATAAATAAAATTAACCCTGATCACATAAAATAATAGCTAATTGTTAGAGGCTAGAAAGCTTATAATACAAATTAATTAAAATTAATAAGTAGAAACAGTCAGCAATTAAGATACACTGGAAAATAAGGTTAATTTAGGTTGACTATTAATAACATCTAATTAAAAAAAGTCAAACAAAACATCTTAAATATACTTGGGTAGAAATCTTACTTCTTTGTTTGGTGGTAGATCATTTTCTTGACCCCCCCCCCCCCGAGTACCCTACATCTGCTATTAGGATCCTACAACTAACTGTGCCTTTAAATAAAAAATACATAAATAGCATTAAATAAAATGTGTAACTACACATATACCAGTAAGTTCTTCCCTGGGGAGCACTTGAGTAAGAAATAATCATAGCAGCAAAAAATGACCAAAATCCACATTGACCCAAGCACAAAGCAGTCAGCGATAAGATGATAAAAATCCAAGTTTATTACAGCACAAGATAAGAGTGGCACTCTAGAACTGTAGTTCTGATGAAGTTCTATTGAAGGACAAAAGCACTTAACTCTTATCTTGTGCTGCAATAAATTTGTATTTTTACATCTTACTGCTGACTGCTTTCTACTTGGGTCAACGTGGATTTTGGTAATTTTTACTAGTCGGTCTTTGGAACCTACGTTGGGCACACTTGTTTTTGGGTTAAATAATCATAGTACACCTTTCTTCATTTTTAGGAGCTTTGCATATAAACATAGGGTCACTATTTTGTTTAATAAATGGAATTCTTTAGTTCTTCCCTTAGGACTGATTAAAATGCTGAATCATTATAGCATAGGACAACATGCAAACATCCATATAATATATCAGAAGGTTTACTTCAAGTTATTCAAATGTTCTGATGCTTGTGTGTTCCACTTTGAGAATAAAATTATGAAGGCTTGGATGTTTATTTAATTTACTATATAAAATGTTCAATCCTCCAAAATGTTGTAGCACACATATAAATTAAAAAAAGTTGTACTTGGTGGGTTCTTTATTCATCCATTTTACATTCAGTGAGAAGTACAAGAGTCCACTGATGGATAACAATTCAACATTTTTTTCCTGTGGTTAAGGATTACTATCCCATTGTCACTGAATGTTATTTCATCATTAATGCAGTGTATACATAGCATTCAAAAGCACCAAAGCATACCTCTCAATTGTACAGATTTTCAAAGAATATCCAGGTTTTGACCTCATATTTTTTGGTCCATTTTCATAAAATTGTGGTTTCTAAGCAAATTAATGGTAAATCATTAAAGACTGAAGTTAGAAAATAATGACAGACATTTCAACTTCACACATCATATTTTTCTGAAAATTCACGCGAAGGCAAAACCTGTTATCCTATCAACCTTCTAAGTTTGTAAGAGCAATATTTAAAATTTTTCCCCATATTTGGGCCTTTGTCCCACTTTTATTTATGGCTTTTTCCAGATTTCTTGCTCTAAGAGGTTGAGAGGTATGCACTAAAGTGATAACTGTTTAACAACTTTGAGGCACCGAAGGATTCATTTTGATGTCAGTAAATGATATTTTTTTATTGACATTTTGTATTTTTAATGCTGCATTGCAATGAATGTTTGCAGATTAACATTTTATTGGACTCAAAAATTATTATTTTATAATAGCAAATGATGTTTTGTCACTGACGACTTGACACAACCAAGTTTAAGCACTGATAAACCTTCCAAACTAATGGAAGTCAAAACCTCCTTCATAAATGCATCCTTTTTATTTTGAAGTCAGTTGCCTTGGCTGCAGCTACATCAGTGTGGATCTTTTTTTATTTTATTGCTTTCTGCTTTTTAATTCAAATCAACAGGCCTAATCACCTAACTATAATACTTACTGTGCAGATGTTCTTTTGAGTAGGGCATTGGTAATACCTGCTCCAGATACCTAGATGCATAGTGTATTGACTTTGGCATGTCATGCAAACCAAGATAAACATGAAGTCAAATCATTTCCAAATAAAAAAGTATTTTGGTAACAAACTAACAGTAGATGGTTATTGAAAGACCACTGTTTGAGTTCCATTATATTGAGAATGACTGGACTTGCCACCATACTTCTAATTTACTTTATTTTCTCAGAGGTACAGCAAACTTAAAGTTATATATAAGATTATAAAATAAATTAAAATTAATTATAAGGTTATACAATTAATAATGAACAAGGATAGAAGTTGCCTTCCTCTGCAAGAGATAGGTGAGAATGAAGCTCACCAAAATTTAAAAAAATTGCTGCATTGTGAGTTCATAAAAATGTCTTTTCAAATAGTTTGTCTTAATCTATCAGGGTCTACTGGGTTGGGTATTAAAAGAATACAAGAACTCTGTTCTAAAGAAGTCATCCACTGACAGAAATGAAAGCACTTAATTTGTGTTTTGTTAATAAAAGTCCTGTGGATGTACACCTGTATGCAGCCTGCTTTTGGATTCTTGGTTTATCGGTTGCTGCTTTTTGACCTTTTTGGATTCTTGGGGAATTAAAGGACCAACATGCATCTATTATTAACATTTCTATATATTAACACACAAATATATTAACACACAAATGTAAAGTTAATATACATTTAACACTAAATAGCATATATATTAGGATTACAGTGTTTAACAAATTGTCCAGTCAAAGAGATAAACAGACACTGGAACACACAGTTTAATACCTTTTATTGGGCCAACATGAGTTTTGCAATTACTTGAGCTTTCTGTCTACCAGAAACATTTGTCCAGGAGAAATTAAGTTAATGATGTTAGAAATAATGCTTAAATATTCACTTCTTAATATAAAGGGAAGTACATCATTTGTTCCTAATGGATAAAAATAGTGTGAAAAAATGGCAGTTTGAATGCTTAGTATGACAAAAACACCTCAGACACAGTGTGAGTGTGTGTATGTGTGTGTGTGTGTGTGTGTGTGTGTGTGTGTGTGTGCGTGCGTGTGTGTGTGTGCGTGTATGTGTGTGTGTGTGTGTGTGTACGTGCTTGTGTGTGTGTGTGTGTGTGTGTGTGTGTGTGTGTGTGTGTGCGTGCATTTCAGTGCGTATGCGCGTGTACGCCCACACACTTGTGTGTGTGTGTGTGTGTGTGTGTGTGTGTGTGTGTGTGTGTGTGTGTGTGTGTGTGTGAGCCTAAACTTTAAAATAGCACGTCATGCCTTGTTATAAAACTCAAAATTTTGCAAATTACATTACAGACATGTTTACCTAGCAGAGAAAATAACAGAATCATAGGAAGCATTAGGCAAACTGCACAGAGGATATAAGTAATTTGATAATACTCTCCCTCAGGCTTTGTTCTTCATTTCCAGGACAGACAAGGTTTAAATCTGGGAATGAATTTGTGGGAACCCGTCCAGTTTTTCAAGCTGCATTTAAAGGTAAAGATTGAATCAGAACACCTGACGTATGAGGGGGTGCCTATTCCAAAGCAGGGGAGCACTGGGAGAGAAACATGCCTCTCCATTTAGTCTTATTGGTATTTTTCTCATTTATTTATTTATTTGACATTTGTTTACTGGGATAGTCTGCATGGGTATGTACCCATTTTCAACAGAGGACTGAGAAGAAATGCTCCAGGTATAGATCACATTTCACATTGCAATACATGTCAAATTTACATTTGTAACAGTAAATACAAGATTACATGTATAACACTCATACATAGTCAAATATTTGCAAAATGCATATAAACTGGGTACATGGAGTCAAATATTTACATAACTGACAGGCAACACAGTAGGTGTGATAGACTGAAATAAATTGTTGACTTGAGAGCTTAAGGTTGCTATGGGGTTTTTTAGGTTCATATATAGATGTGAAGATAGACATGATGCCTAAGTACTGTGAGAAAAGAGGTATATTGAATGCAGGAAAACACTAAGACCATGACATTTAAAGTTCGGTTAAATATATAGTAGAGAAATGTGGAGGTTGTGAGATAGAGTTTTCATGCACATACAAAGCACAGGGGTGAGGTTTTGTTATGTGGATATATTAAAGGTTAAGGAGAGTTAGGGGAAATATGAGGAAAAAGAACGATTATAGAGATACTAAGAGAAATTTGATAAGAATGTTTTCATGGATAAGGGATTGAAAGTAAATATGAACTTAAGGTAGGACTGTAGATGCTTATCCTGGTGTAGAACAGGAGCAGAGCCATTCCTTTTTTAGGTGGTCTTTTAGATAGATAGAGTTTGAAGGATTGTTAAGAGGTAGCTGTTCTGATGGTAGCAGGGAGGGAATTCCAGACTTTAGTGATGGAGTAGGAGTAAAGGGAGTGTCCTGCTGATTTGTTTGGCCCACAGATAGTAAGTTGTTTTTAGTAATTTGATCTCAGAGGGTTAAAAGTATTTTAGTAGGGTTGCATTTTGATTAGTACACTTGTCAGGATAGTTAGTGATCCAATATGCAATGAGTAATTGAGTATATTTTAGGTAGTTGGGTAGCTCTGGACAGTTAATGGCTTTCAGTGCAGTACAATGATGGATACAGTATTGACCACTAGTAGCAAATTTGGCAATTTTATTATAATAATGTTTGAGTTTATGAATATTTGATTTTTGGAGATTTGTGAGAATGGGGGCACTGTAGATGAGAAGAGGAAGAAGGCAAGTTTTTACTAGTGTGAGTCTGGAGGTGGGGGTGAGGACGTTTCTAGCTCTATAGAGTAGAGCTAATTTTTATATGTTTTTTAATGGCATTTTGTACGTAGTAATTAAATTTAAGTGTGGCATCTATTATCAATCCTAGCAGCTTAGTTTGAAGAGGTTAGTTCAATATTGGTGCTATTGAGGGAGCATCTTTTGAAGTTGTCTCTTTTCATGGGACTTTGCTGTGGGGAAAAATATTAGTAGTTTGGCTCTGTTGGATTAAGCAAAACTTGATAGTTTTGCAACCATTTTTCTGTGGCAGTGAAGGATTCCCAAGCAATTTGCTGTAGATGAGTTGGATCATTTGATGAGCATATAAGCAATGAATCATTGGTATATTGTATAATGGAAGCATGTTGTGTACATGAATGGAGTGAGTTGATAAGTGTATTAAACAGTAAACATCCAAGGACTGATTATTGTGGGACACCTGTATTTACAAGGAAAACGGGGGGTAGAGTATTCTGCCATTTTATTGCTTGGACTCTGTCTTTTGAGATAGCTCTGAATCCAGGTTGAGTTATTTGCTGTAAGGCCTAATGATGACATTTCTTTCGGAGGTTTTTTGTGGCTAACAGTATCAAAGACTTTTGTTAAATCAAGGAATAATACATACACTGATTTGTCACTATCCCTGGCTTTAATGACTGTTTCCACGAATGAGAGTAGAGCTTCATTAGTACTATGGGATGGTCATAAATGATGTTGGGTTGATGCTAAAAGTTGTTCCTGTGTAAGATATTGTAAAAGCTGCTTATGGATACATGTTTCCAGTATTTTTGAAAGTGGGGATATTATTGCTATTGGCCTGAACTTTCTGATATCAGGTGAATTACCTTCCTTCTGGAGGGGAAATGATGTGTGACTTTTTCCAGAGCATGATGACATAAGATTATTGTGTAGATCATTTTATAAAAATGGAAATGGGGTAGGCTATGCTATTAGTTGATATTTTTAGAAACTTAGCAGATGTTTGACAGTGGTTGGTAGGCACTGTCTGAAGGTTACATGTTGAAGTTGCTTGGTATTGTATAGTTGAGTCAAGCTGGGTTGAGTTAAACCCTTTGTAAAGGAAGCTATGCTATCTATAAAATAGTTATTAAATTGTGTTGCACTGTCCATTGCAGTACCATTGGAGATGGGTTAGGGTTATGTTTTTGCCCAGGTTGTTGTATTTTGCTGATTGTTGACCAGAATTTTTTGGGATCTGTTTAACTACTCTTCTGGAAATTATTATAGCATATTTTTCATCTGACATTATTTGCTTTTTGCATGGCTGTGTAGAAATATATATTATTGGAGGTTTTGAGAGGTTTTTTTTCCAGTTTTTCCATGCTTTGTCTCTGTTCTACATCAATTTTGGTAGTAGCTAAGTAATGTGAAGCCATGAATAGCACCTAAAGTAAGACCAGGTAAAAGCTTTATGGATTATTAAAGCACTGGTAGTGTTTAATGTAGACTATTAGGAAAAGAGATACTACATTTCATAATTTTAGGGTGCAAGCTAACTGAAGTCATTACAGATACATTTAGTGATGGAATAAGGCTAGTAATGTCAGCTGACCAATTAGATAGGAAGTTAGAGATAATGTAGTCTTGATAGTAGAATTAGGGAGACAATTGGGAATTAAAGAAGATGGTGATTGGTTAGCTAGTTGAGGCAGGGTGGAGCTTAGGTTAGTATAAAAGTAGAGGTAGTGGGAGTGGGTGAGAAATGGGGGTAGGATAGGACAGCAAAGTGGAGCCTGAGTGTAGTGCAGACAGAAAAGAGCAAGCAGCACTTTCCTACCAAAGTGTTTGCTTAAAGAATTTGATTTGTGAGATATAGCCACTCTGACAAGTGAAGAGAAAGTAATTTAGACTGTTCTTTTATTTTGTTAATGTCTAGCAGTGTTATTTTAATCAGATTAGGGGACAATATTTACTTTTGAATTTTGAGCAGGGGTAGAACCAGAGTTTAGTAAACTATCACTATATTCATTAAAATACTGCTATTTTAAGTATAGAGTATATCTTGCTGTAGCTAAGATATCTGAATAATCTCTAATATCTTTTGAGTATTATAATATGTCTAATGAGACCATGCCTAAAGGTACATTATAAACAATATGACCCTCACTAGTGATGAGTAAAGGGGAACAATAACTTGGTTTTAGAAGGGATACCTTTGGCTTTTAGTTGTAGGATATAGAAAGATTTCCTAACTATGACTGCCACATGGTTGTTAAAGGAAGGGAACTATCTACTCAGATGCCCACTTGACAGGAGTGTGCTGTCAATGCAGTAGTAGATCATATCAGACTGCCATTTCACAAAGGGGTTGATATTGGAATTCTAAACATTAAATATGTGCTTTTTGTCAGAGCACTGGGTGAATACATCTCAGTTCATTTTGAAGGGTGGTTGAAAATTCTTGTGACTTAATGATTACTCCCAGATTTGGAATTGTTAGCAAACACATCATTGTCACTTTTAAGGCCAGGAAGTAAATACAAAATAGGAGGGGCCTAAAACTGATCCCTGTGAAACATCATTGTTCACGTTTTATGTAATTATTGTAGTGTTGCCAGCAATCCATCTTAACACATAGGGCTTAATGTTTAGGGCCATAGGTATATTTATGATCCTTTCATGTGGTATTGTATCAAAATGTTTTGTCAAGGTCAAGTCCAATATGGGGTGGTGGGATGGTAAGGAGACAGAAAAGAAAAAGCACATAGAAAAACAAAAGTATTGATTTAACAAGATTAACATGTAAGATTCAATGTCTATGATTTGATTTATATTTGATATACAATGACTAAAAAAAACCACTTATTTTATTACATTCTGTATGTATTGTACATTTACATTTTTAAATGTTATCAAAATTATGCTTAGGTCCAGTATTGTTAAATATATTAGTAATATTAAAAAAAACTCTGTAACAGCACTGAAGATATGGCAAACAAGTGTTTTAGCATAGTAAAATATTTAATAGTCACTATTCGTCTGAAGACTTCATCAGAAAATTAACAATCATGAGAAACATAATAAATATATACAAGATGAAATGAAAAAAACATTGAATCATATTAACAAACCCATAAACTAATTAGCTAAAACAATTAAAACATTAAATATTCAGTTAGTCAATATATGTTGCTTTTATGTTTTCCTGGATCTTGTACTGACTAATTGAATATTTAATGTTTTAATTGTTTTAGTTAATTAGTTTCTTGGTTCATTCATGTGACTGAATTTTTTTTTAAATTTCATCTTGTATATATTTATTGTGTTTTTCATGATTTTTCATTTTCTGATGAAGTCTTTAGATGAATAGTGACTGTCAAACATTTTGCTACGCTAAAATACTTGTTTATCTTTTCAATGCTCTTCCAGTGTTTTTTTTTTTTATATTATTAATATTACTAATATGTAACCCTATGTTTCAGGACACAATTTTCAATATAAGCCTGGCAACAAGCTTTGCCTTCCAAATGTCTGTACTGTTTGATAGCCTAAACATTTTTTTTTCTTGAAAATTTTCCCTTTCATGCCTGCCAATTTTCAATCCCTTCCACAGGTCACATATATTACAGCCAGCTGTAGGAGTCATCAGCCATGCATCTTTAAAGAGAGTTCAGTTTCGCAATCATATTAATGCATGAATATTAGATATCACGTGCACTTGACCAGGGACACTTTCCTTTATAGTTTGACATTAATAATCCCCAGAACTTGAGTTATGTAACAGCCAGTTCATGCTACTTTAAGCTAAAGAGAGAGAATAGTTTTTTTTTTATTTAGAGTAGCACCCCCTCTCACAGATAAAATAATTATGCATAAAGCCAGACATCATTCGGTGAACCCAATCTTGCCTAACCAGACTGTCTCCATGCCGTCACCTCTCAGTCCCCATTCCAACAAAACTATTCAGTTACCTAAACAGCTAAAACAAACCATCAATCCCTCTCCAAAGCTCAAATAACCCCACTCAAAGCCTAAAATACCCATACTCTTGTAACCCAACTACCACACCAATATTTTTTTTCTTTTTAATTCTCTCAGAATCCATACTCCAACTAAACAGGCAAACACTAAGCCCATTGCAACTTGAAACCATGCAAAGGTAATAGCCTACCCTCCTGACATATTGCAGCCCCTTTACTGCCCAGTGAAATAATAACCACATAAAATCACATTCAAATCCCCTTTAAGAGTAATCTTGCTGTCACACCAATAATCATGTAGACAGGCTGCTTACACATCATACAAGGCCTTTACTAGTACGACCCCAAATGTACCACAAACCATAAAACAAGCCAAAAAAACTAACCAAACACAATGTACACCAACTTGAAATGCCACTGGCACTAAACACACCAGGTCAGTGAGTAGCCCTCACCGTCCAAAAGTGTGGTAAAATAATCCAAACCTACTTCACGTAAAACTGCAGTAACTCAAAGCTAAATCCTATTATACACAATGCCTCACCTAGCTCACCAGCCTGATCCAACGTATTCAATGCAGCCCATTAATCCCAACCAAGATAACATCCCCTTTACCAAAAAATCTCCTATAACAAGCCCCTTAATCCTGTCACAAACATGTAAACCTAACCATCATATGACATGCCTCAACTCACCTAATAACTCCTTCAACAGTAACCATAACTTGGTATGCTACCATGGTAATTTGCCCACCTGACCCATTCCAAGGAAAACCCAAATACCAATAAGACAGTGTGAAATTCAACCCCATGCTTCCCGAACAAGATAAGATAACAAACACAACCCTCCAGGACAGACCTTACCTTATGGCTGTGGGAAAGAAAAAATGCAACAATGAACAAACAAACACCATATACAGCTGCACTGCTGGAAATCCATGACCTCCTTTCCTAATGCTCCATCAGCCGATACATTCCTCAGCAACCTCCCTCACCTGTCAAGTGCACATTCCTTCAGACCACCAGATAATGCCTGCTCAGCACGTCCCCATCTGTGACCTTATTGTGATCTGTAAAAGAAAAAACTGTAAATACTCCACACAAGCAAAATCAATATTTAATGACATTATGCACCACCAAGGGCATGGCTCTTCCATCAACTGTATGAAATGATTGCATTACTGAATACGAAACCCCTATGCAACTTAACGATGTCTTAGCAAAAAATTCCCCATAAAGTTTCTTCCTATCACCCACCTTCATGATACGACTGATACCCATGTGAAATAAAACTTCATAGCCTTAAAAGGCCTCTTCTATAAATAAAACTATTACTTTTACCATCCCACGAGGTTTCTCAACAAAATTGCTACCCAGTAATTGGGCAGGGATAGTTGAAACCACAAAGTGTGACAACAAAATGCCAATCAACAAACTGGATGAGTGATTAAACTCACCTTAGAGTTCTACCCACATCTTTCTCAGGACAATAAGAACAGTATGCGGAAATAAATATCAGTCTTGGCTAACCTACAAAACTCTACACCATAACCTTATAGCTTCCTCTGCTCCTATGATTGTTATAATTCTACCTTACTTGTAAACCCCAAAATCTTTATAAACAACCCCCATGTCATCTTGCCCCAAACATAACTTCCCCTTACACCCCCTGGTGCACCAATCCAACAGTTAAAACTGTGCAATAAAATAAATTACCTTTCAAAACCACTTCATCAAGGCACTAACCACTGCTTCCCCATCTCTGACCGCCTTCTGCACCACACAAGCGACCGTGCCATCCATTAAAACAGACCCCATCACACCGACTTCTCTTCCTTCAGGTCACAAACTGTGGCTCACTTAATTCATCACCTCTGCCATCTGCAGAAGAAAACAGATTAAACACCTTGCCTTTACAAAACAGAAACAACGATGAACCTCAGGTCTGACCGCTTGTGTCTAGTTAGCAAACACCTGCTCACCATGACTCCCCTTATGCTTCATCAGATATGAGAACTCCAAATGTCACCACAGACATAAATCAGCCATGATTTGCTAAGGCGCTACCTTTTATGAAAGATAGACCAAAACCATGACACAGATCTGTGTGTTCTATAAAAGCTGTGCAGGAGAAAAGGTATGACTCACTACCTTGACCACCTTCAAAAGAAATCAGCAGCTGAACTACATGCTGTGTACCCAGCTGACCCCACTGTCAACCTAACCACTTGCTCTCACCAACAAAATCCACCCCTACCCGACCATTGAGCAAGGACCCGTCCTACCCTCTCCTTTCCCTGTCATGCCAATACCTGGCTGCAAACCCACTTGCATTCCATACACCATAAAATGCATGCAGACACAACCTGTTAGCCACCCCCCAATCTCAGAGCAATAAACATGGCCAAAAACCACGCACAAGGGAGGCCACTTATAACCATTGCCCTTAAAAACTCAAAACTACAACTGCAGCAGATCCCAAAGCAGCATAAGTCATAGCCGGCCATGCAGTCCTCACTAAAATGTCCAGCCAACTCTTCCAGGACTTTCCCAGCCACAAATTTATGATAATGTACCCAAACATGATGCCACAACTTACCTTCCTGTGCTGTACCTAGAGAAATTGCTTATCATTTCCCTGTACCTTCAAACTTCAACATTTTTGCCAGGACACAGCCAGGAAAACTGGAGCAAATCCGAAGGGAAAGTTAAAGTCCTACCATGTGGACACAAAGGCTTGAAGCATACCTCCCAATCTCTTAGAAGAAATCCGGACAACTTCCTACGAAAATGGAGGGACAAATGCCCAAAACCTAAGCCACCAAGTCCCCAAGTAAACTGGATCAGTACCTAATCCCTATATTATTTATATCATGCATACTCTCTCTCTCTCTCTCTCTCTCTCTCTCTTTCTCCCTCTTTTTTTTTTTTTTTTTTACTATCATCAACAAAAATCTAGCTGGTGTGAGGCTTCAACTTTTAGCTGAACATGAGCCAATCAATAAAATTTCCCAAGCCCTTAAATAAAACATTGGGAAAAGCCCCCTACAGCCCCACATATCTCAAGTGTACCTCATTATGAGGAGATTACCTCAGTTGAGGTCCTAAAAGCTCATGTTCTTCAAAGGTCCACGGCGAAAGGCCCTGTCATAAACTCATTGTTAGTCATTTTTAACTGATATCCATGGTAAATAGACAGGAATCATAGCATAACTACTTGTACATTTCTTAAATACTTTTATTTTGAACAAAATATGTGCTTTTAGGGTGATTCCCAAAAATGCTCAGGAATACAGGAATGTGCGTTTGGCTGCTAGATGTGTAACATTCCATACCAAAACTGACCTTGACAACGGAAAAGTACCAACATTCCTTCTGAGGTTGTAAACTCCAAAGTCCTTGCACCCATTCTAGTGACTGCCATACCATCATTCCCCCCAAGATTTTGCTATCTGTTCATAGTGTCTTATTCAACGTCTTCTGTTACTGATCTCTAAAAAGAAACTTGTCAAAGAAATATGTACAAGAAAGGTAGGAGGTGCAGGGGGCTTGCCCCCCTGTAAAAGCAATTACTGTGCAAAATTATAATTAAAGATAAAAAAAAAAAAAAATGAAGCCTGTCTTAAAAGCAGTTAGAGATTGAATACTCACAATGAATATTCACCATGTCACTGAATAATCTGCATGGCTTGTCACTCAGCCCTGTTTTCCTGTTTTCCATGCAATGTCACACATGTTTGCCTGTCAATCATTTGGCCACGCCCACTCATTCTCGAACATCATGGTGAGGTAATGTTCTAATACAAAGCCCATTTATGTTGCTTAGTATATATCTTAAGACTGTACCTCATTGCAGTCAAAGAAGCACAGGCTATTATCAACCAGCACCTACAGCAGTACATATAACAAATCCGCACTACTTTGGCTCCTGTCCTCCCAGTTCCCCTAAAAGAAGCCACAACACCACCAACCCTGCCACCACCTGCAAGAATGTGCCCCACCTTGCCCTGCACTGTTCCCCTTGACCACATCACTCCTCCTTTCCTTTTTTTCTTTCCTGTTTTGAGAAACATACCACTATCCTAGGGAGCCCGAAGCCTGCAAAAAGACACCCGAAGCCCAAGCGAGCAGACTGCAGAACCCAAAGTCTGACACAGACACACCACCACACAATGACCTCTACACTCTAATCATCCCAGTGAGGGATGACAATGTAAAGTGCAGCAAGCAAGTGCCCAATGACAGCAACCCCTGAAAGGAGGTAACAAAGTCACCATCAACCTGTACATGGCCTTCTGCACCACTACTCCATCCTTGCTGCTCACAAGGATCACTGCAAAACAAATCTCAATCTCCTGCAACTTTTTATTTCTACCGCCACCTGGCAAAACTTGTTAATTCCACAGTTACTGATAGGAGAGGAGAAAAATCATATATATATATATATATATATATATATATATATATATATATATGGGTCTACTTTAGAACACCGACTTGCCAGTTCGCCGACACACAAACCACCGACACCAAATAACCGACAACACACAATACAGACAACGCAAAACACCGAACACCATTACACCGACACACTAAACGTAAACAACACATTACACTACATTACATATCCACTAGCCCTAACCCAAACCCTAACCCTAACCCTAAGGTCCGACACTACCGCACACTTACCCTACCTGCACCCTAACCCTAACTCACTTAACCCACCCCTAACCCTAAGGTCCGACACTACCGCACACTTACCCTACCTGCACCCTAACCCTAACTCACTTAACCCACCCCTAACCCTAAGGTCCGACACTACTGCAAACTTACCGTACCTGCACCCTAACCCTAACTCACTTAACCCACCCCTAACCCTAAGGTCCGACAGTACGAGACATGTACCCTACCTGCACCCTATTCCTAACTTACTTAACCCACCCTAAAACATAAACTCGTCACTAACACACACTTACATTACCCAAACCCTAACTCCGACACTACCGCACACTCACCTTTCACACACCCTAACTATAAATCCCTCACTATTGCACACTTACCTGTCCGCTCCCTAATCCAAAATCCCTCACTATCGCATACTTACCAAGTCGCGCTTACACGTTCCCCTTGTCGGTCTTCCAGCTGTCGGGATTTCAGCATGTCGGTCAACTGCGTTGTCGGTCCTTTCGCGTTCCTCTTACGCGTGTCGGCGAACTGACGTTTCGGTAATTTGAAGAGGACCCATATATATATATATATATATATATATATATATATATATATATATATATATATATATATATGGGTCTACTGTATTAGTTCAAAAATACACTTCTTCAAACTCACACAGTAGACCCTGGGTTATGCAAAAGTGCACTTAATAGAAAGTGCACTTTCGTGAAACCCGCTTCAGCGAACGGGCTACGTACTGCCATTTAGTGCAGTAGTCACAGACCTTAGGGTTAGGGTGTGGGTCATGGTAAGGGGATAGCTAGTAGGGCTATCCCCTTACCATGACCCGTGTCCTAACCCTAAGGTCCATGACTACCACACCACAGTGAAGGATAGCCTGTCCTCCACTGTGGTGCGGTAATCACGGACCTTAGGGTTAGGGCATGGGTCATGGTAAGGGGATAGCTAGTAGGGCTATCCCCTTACCATGACACATGCCCTAACCCTAAGGTCCATGACTACCGCACCACAGTGGAGGACATAGCATGTTTTCCTACTGTCCTCCACTGTGGTGCGATCCGTTCGTAAAAGCTGAGTTTGCAAAAGTGCACTTTCGAATAAATGCACTTTCGCGTAACTGAGCGGTCTACTGCTCTTTTTTGAATATGTGGAATTTGATGAAAAGCAGTTGACCCATATATATATATATATATATATATATATATATATATATATATATTTATATATCCGTCTGAGCAAGTGATACTTCCTCATACATACTGCTACCACCAGAGCTCCTTCAGTGCCGTTATGCGGCATAATGAAAAGTGGTACTTTGCTGTACAAACAGCAGATATGACAAGAAAGGCCCAAAATAAGCAATCTCAGAGAAGGAGTGCCACTCCCAGCAAACATTCACAGCCCCATGATCAACACCCTCCACCTGCAAGTAAAATGTATGCCATTATTTATTAACTTCAATCCTCTGCTAGTTAGCCGAAAACCACAAGGTTGACAACGAGCATACCAAAACATGAGGCAAACAGGACAGGTAAGAGATGCTGTCCCTCAGCACCTAGGCATTATCCCTTGCATATAAAGCTAAACTAATTAGCAGTTTGAGAAAGAGCAAGTATGACTTACAAATCTTATCAGCCTAGAAATGTACTTGCACCCAATATATGGCTTGTGCTTCTTAACGGCTCTCTGAAGACTGTAGCATGCCTCTCCCACTGCACTGTTTATCGACAGTTTATGAAATTAAAATATGCCACCTGCTGTGCTACTAAGACTGAAAATAGGGGGGGGGGTGCAGAGTGAAAGAAAAGTATAATTTTATGTAGTTCTACCTCGCCTCCATTATTACGTATGGGTTCAGTGCCGATCCTCAGCTCCGACTCGGACGCTTTTATAAAGCCTGAAAGTGGCTAGGAGGTATCCCATGGTGCATGAGCACATTCCCCAGATCTCATTTGCTGTGTCTTCAGTTGGAAGCTTCTTTTGGTTGGCTGTGGCTAAGTGATTAATTTTTATTATTATTACTGCTTATTAGGAGTTTTTTTTGCTTCTAGTGAAGTTTTTTCTGTCATAGTCTATTGCTGACAGTCTTATTGTGATACTGATTTGGGTTTAACCGGATTTGACCTTATTGCCATTTAAAATTTACTTGGGCCTGTTGGCCGTTTGAGTATGGTATCCCGTGAGTGTGTGTTTTTTCTTGGCTAGACCGTTTAACTTAGAGGTTCTAGTTTTGTCCCTGTTTCTTTTCTTGCACTAGGTTTGTTTAAGTTAGAGAACCTAGTAACTCCCTTTTATTTTTTCTGGGTGATAGGGCTAGATCTGCTTAAGTTAGAGGATCTAGTTCCTGTCTTGTTGTGTGAGTGTGTTGGTTTTTTTCTCTACTGCCATTATGTCTAAGGAACCTAAAGAACACAAACAGTCAGGCTTTAAAAAGTGTATTAAATGTTCGCAAAAAATGTCCATACCAATAGACATAGCATCTGTGTGTACTGCTTAGGGGCTATACATCTACAAGAAACTTGTCTTTTCTGACGTTCTTTTAGCCCTAGAGTACTCCAGGAATGGAAGAATAAGCTGATTTTGAAAGGCATATGGAAACCTTCCTTCGAGGAAGACCTAGCCAGCTCTTCCTCCTCTGCTAGGTTGCATTCATCTAGGAAGGATAAGGGCAAGACCTCTAAATAGCCTTTTCCGGCCTGAGCTTCTGCCTCTGAACCTCCACAGAAGTTACCAGAGTTGGAGTTGGTCTCTGTCTCTTCGGCTCCACAGTCTTCGGGGTCGATTGAGATTTTGGACATAGACCCTGCAGTATTAGCACCAAGTGTTTCAGTGCCAATCTCTAGCAATCCACTTCAGAGCCGGTCAATGCCATTCCACCGGTCTCCCCTACTCTAAAATGCCTATATTGCAGAGAACAAGGTCTCCTACACTGTCCTCCAGATCCCACAGGATTTTATCTGAAGAAGACATCAAGAGAGTGGTGTTCAGACTCCTCAAGTTGTCGGCCTTGCCAAAATTTTTGTCGGCTCCGACCCATTCAGTCTCGGAGCCGACTCCTGCTACCAATCCTGTTCTCTTTCCTCCTCCAAGCCAGATTGGGCCTTTGGAGCCGATATTGCTGGTACCAGCTATAGTGGTATCCTTGGCTCCAGCACCCTGTGTGGTTGTCTCAGAGCCGAGTTCTGCTCTGACACTCACGGCGCCATCCAAAGTGTCTAGGGTCCAAAGCTCTTCGGCCGGACCCGAGGTGGACACATGGAGCCGATCTTCTTTAGTGCTGAGCCTTCCTCTTGGTGTGTCAGCTTGAGTGAGCTTGGACCCTACGAAGTTCTCGGAGCAGATCCTTTTGGAGCCATTGGCACCTATGCTCTCTTCAGACTTGGGGTGTCTTTTGAAGCTGGAGGAATCGGTCTTCGTGAGGATGAGGAGCATGTTGGATAGTTCATCCACCCCACGTAGAAGTACCGATGCTATACTCCCTCAAGCGCCGACTACAGTCTCAGCATTCTCTCTTCCCCCAGAATGCAAGACCCACAGCCTCAGGACCCCCATTTGGATGGCCCCCAATCTTCCGAGACCTCCCCAGAGGACCCCGCTGAGGAGACCCCTCAGAAGAGATCATGTAAGAGGAAGCATGTAGACTCCCCTAATGAGTCTCTTACATCTGACACTGACCTTGATGAGTCGGAGGAGGTCCCATAAGTCATCCTCTGAAGATGTCTCCTTTGCAGACATTTTGGAGATCCTTAGGCAGAGAGGCGGCTGGCCCACCGTTACCCTGTCTGATGTCAGTGTACCTGAAGGCTTTCGAGTCTCAACCCTCAGCTTCATGGGTGTCTCCTCCATTTGATGAATTACTCGATCTTGTGAGTCAGAAAGCATGGCAGACTCCTGATGCTGTGGAACTGGTCCCCAGGAGGCCGAATAAATTTCTTTCCGCCCCTAAAGACAAACAGTTTTGATCCAAGGGCTTACCTGTTGATGCCATGGTGGTGACAGTGGCCACTAAGAAGGAGCTAGCAGAGACCTCTTCTTCTATCCATCTGCCTAATAAGAAATTCTGAACGATGGACAGGTACGGAAAGCATATCTTCTCTTCAGCAGCTTTTACACTCCAATCTCTGAACTATCTATCACACTTTACAAGAATTCAGAGAGATCCCCTAAAGGAGTTAGGAGATACTCTTCAGGGTACCTCTGCTGAAGCAGTCCCATCTACAGTATCTACTCAGTTGGCTACTCTAACATCCATTGTTAACTCCTTCATGCGGCTGATCTTGTACACAGCTGATGGTGTGAGTAGGGTGGCGGGTTCAGGAGTCTTCTTAAGGAGACATTCCTGGATGCATCTATGCAACTTTGCTGAGCCTTTCAAGTCTACATTCACTTAATGCCCCCATGGATGGATCCTCTCTTTTTGGACCCATGGTGAAAGATACCCTCACCAGGTGTGAACAGGAAGGAAAGACTCTCTCTGCCTTGGGAGTCCATTTTACCTTTCCTTCTAGACCTTACCCTAAAGGTCAGAAGAGCAGTAAAATGTGGTTCAAGAAATCACAGAGACCTTTCCAGGATACACAGGGTGATTCCTCCTTCAGAGGCAGGGGAGAAGGAACTAATGGTAGATGTTGCCCTAGAGGCAAGGGAGGCCCACAATATCAGGGAGGTTGCGATTCCTTTCGTGACCATCCCTATCAGCGTTCCTGATGTGGAACCCGACTGTGCGTCTCTAGAGCCGGTCGGGGGTCGCCTGTCCTTGTACCCAGAAGCCTGGCTAAATCTCACTTGAGACAAGTGAGTAAAAGACATTATCACCAGAGGTTACTCTATACCCTTTTCCCTTCCATCACACCCTCCCAAAAGGATACCAGATGTACCACCCAATCACAGGGATCAAGTGGCCATAGAGATAGAAAAGCTGCTATTAAAAAGAGTCATCCAAAAGGTCCCAGCAGACCAGACAGGATTCGGAACATACTCCAGGTCTTTAGTTCCAAAAAGAACAGGGGACTGGAGACCCATCTTAGACCTCAGCAGGTTAAACAAGTATGTAAAGAAGTCCAAGTTCCGAATGGTCACTCTACAATCCATACTCCCTCTGTTAGGGAAAGACAGCTGGATGTGCTCAATAGATCTCCAGGATGCCTACTACCACATAATGATGGACAAAGCATCAAGGAGTTACCTATGCTTCCAGCTGGGAGCCAGTCATTACCAGTTTTGGGTGCTGCCCTTTTGTCTCACCACAGACACCCGGATGTTCACCAAATGCATGGCAGTAGTGACAGCTCATTTGAGGTGTCAGGGAATCCAAATATTTCAATATCTGGACGATTGGCTCCTGTCCGCCACCACTGGGCATCATCTAGTTCAATCCAGAGATTCCACAATCAAGCTCTGTTCCCAGTTGGGAATCTATATAAACTAGGAAAAATCCTCAACTTTTCCCACTCAGTGTATAACCTTTATAGGAGCAAACATAGACACGGTTTCTATAATAGCCAGCCTACCTACAGTCACAATACAGAATCTTGAACAGCAAATTTACAGGATACTTCCTCTTCGAAGATTCAAAGTGAAGGTGGTGTTGCAGCTTCTTGGAAAAGTGGCATCGACCATAGCCTTGGTACCATTAGTAAGACTACATATGAGGATACTCCAATGGCTCTTGTCACCCCAGTGGTCCTTTCAGCAGTTGCCTCTGCATCACCAGATACTGATCACAGACTCATGCAAAAAGGATCTCCTCTGGTGGATTCAGCCAGGTCATCTTACCGCAGATACTCCCTTTGTACCGCACCAACTCATTGCCACTGTGACCACAGATGCCTCCCAGATAGGGTGGGGGGGCATTATCTAGGCAGGACTGTCCAAGGCACATGGCAAGATCAAGAGGCCCATCTGCATATCAATGTCCTACAGATGAGAGCGGTGCTCCTAGCGTTGCAAGCACTTCACGACTTTCTCCCTCTAGGGATGATAGCTATACAGACAGACAACATGTTAGTGGTTTGGTATCTAAACAAACAAGGGGGAACCAGATCATACCCTTTATGTCGAGAGGCTCTGTGAGTTTGGAACTGGGCGATTTCTTCCCAACACTTTCTCATTGCAATGCACATCCTGGGGACATCCAACGTGATAGCAGACAAGTTAAGCAGGGCAATATTGTTACCTCATGAATGGTCTTTGAACCAGAAAGTAGCCCATCTGATCTTCCACAAGTGGGGACAACCCTGCTGTGATCTCTTTGCAAGCCCCATCAACACCAAATGCAGCACCTATTTCTCCCTCATCCCCTCCAAGAGATGCACTCATCCACGATTGGCCTCTGGTACTCCTTTATGCTTTTCCTCCTTTTCCATTCATTCCCAAGGTCATACAGAAAGCAATGTTGTTGGGAAGCAAGGTGATCCTCATCACTCCTTATTGGCCTCATCAGATTTGGTTCTCTTTTCTCAAGCCTCACCTGTTAGACTATCCATGGACTCTGGACCCAGTGCCAGACCTCTTGACACACATGTCAGGTTCTATTCACCCCAGTCTTCACACTCTCAAACTGACAGCATGGCTGCTCCAATTCCGTCACCAGTCAGGATTCATGATCTGTCTCCAGCTGTAACCTATATTATTACCTCTTCTCACAAGCCTTCGACTAAAAAATTGTATCACAGTAAATGGAAGAGATTTTCTATATGGGCATGTAACAGAGAAGTTGATCCATTTACAGCTCCCATTACTATTGTTTTAGAGTTCCTTTCAGAACTCTTTCACCAGGGTTCAGCAGCTGCTAAACTCCAATTTCAGCTAGCAGCAATATCCATTTTTCATGTGGGGATTAATGATTCCAACCTTATGTCTCAAAAACTGTGCAAATCCTTTCTTAAGGGTTCCATGGTGTGAAGACCTCCTGTTCAAGACCCTATTCCTCCCTGGGATTTGAATCTAGTCCTTTCTAGAATTACTTTGCCACCCTTTGAACCAGTCCATAGTTGTCAGTGGAAATTCCTGTCTTGGAAGACTCTTTTTCTGGTAGCAATAACCTCAGCCAGATGAGTTTCTGAACTACAAGCCCTATCAGTTAAACCTCCATATTTAATTTTTCACAAAGATAGGGTTTCTCTCTGGAACAATCCTTCTTTTATCGCTAAAGTCTGTTCTCATTTTCAATTAAACCAAACAATTGAATTGCCAGTGTTCTTCCCTAATCACACCAATAAAGCAGAGTATAGATTTCATCAATTGGATGTGCATAGGCAACTGCGTTTCTATATCCACAGAACCAAAGGATTTAGAAAATCAGAACAGCTATTCATTTCTTTTGTTGAGACAAGAATGGGTTTGCCAGTTTCTAAGGTCACACTATCAAACTGGATCTCTAATTGTATCTCTTTCATTTACACTTCTGAGGGAAAGGAGTTACCCATTAAAGTTAAAGCGCATTCTACCAGGTCATTTTCTACTTTTGCTGTCTTCCAAACCAGGATGCCTATTGATAATATATGTGCAGCAGCAACATGGGCTACCCCTCATACCTTCATTTCCCATTATAAATTGGATTTAACTTCTAGGAGTAGTGCCTCATTTGGTTCCACAGTACTCAGGAGTATCTTCCAGTGAGCCACCCATTCAAGATGCTAGGGACGCTGTCCCACATGTAATAATGGAGGCGAGATAGCACTACATAACATAAAGAAGTTATGTACTCACCATAACGTTCCATGTATGTAGTCCATCTCGCCGAACATTATTATGAACCCACCCACCCACCAGCCCCCTTCCTGGAGGATCTGGAAACAGTTTTTCTTTTTCTACAGTGGTTTATACCATAAAGGGTGCCTTTATTACAGTTTGTTCTTCTGGACCTTTGTCCTTTTCCTGTCTTATCCTGATAGACTAGTAGCAAACAAGATCTGGGGAATGTGCTCATGCACCATGGGATACCTCCTAGCCATGAGCCAATCAGACGTTTTCAGGCTTTATAAAAGCGTCCGAGTTGGAGCCGAGGATTGGCTCCGAACCCACACGTAATAATGTTCGGCGAGATGGACTACATACATGGAACGTTATGGTGAGTACATAACTTCTTTATAAGCCAGCACCTAACTTACCATCCACCAGGGTCATAAGCAACTGCATGCATGCACGACCGACAACCCTTTTCGTGGGAAACTTGCAACTCACGAAACAAGCACTCATTCTCCTCAAGCAACCATATTTGTGGGAAAACTCCTCCATTCATTACTGCACTATTGCTACTGAAGGAAAAGAACACAGACCTGATTTGACTATCTCTGACTAATTACTGGGCAAGATTATGTAGAGGAATGCCTTTCAAAGTTTCAGAATGGGAACTCTTCAGTAAGAGATCGCACACCACTATAATAAGTATGCTAAATTGTGCCCTTTAACTGGTCTAATTTTATGAAGGGAGAGAGGAAAAAAAATATATATACACTTCATCACAACGCTGTTTATTCCTTAAAGGTAAAAGGCCAACCCCATTTCACCCATTCTGGAATTTACAGCATCAAACTCCACAAACTTATTCTTGCCACCAACAACCCTACTGAATAATAAACTTGAAATGCAATACTAACTGACACAGACACCACCAAGAGTACAAACCTCTTCCTTGCCAACTATTCCAAGCCCTACCCATCAACACCAGCACCTACAGGTCGTCTTGGACGCAGAACCTGCCCTCAGCAAGTTGACGCCAAATATGTGACTCCTACTTCAGTTACACTTGACAAAACCCTCTAAGCCCCTCTCTACCCTTACTTCATCTCCTTCAAAACCACCCTCCATCCCATTTAACCCTATCCTCCCCTTATTCTCTTAATTCCTGCTAATCTATGTATCTAGCCCCACTTGAAGTTGTCCAGGGCAAAATGGTCTGTTCCAAACCTCATAAATGTCAGCTTGCCCAATAAGGCTAACGGAAACTAAAAGGAGCATAAAGCTGCAATTATCAGAATAGATCCACCATTTTTACAGCTGCTAGATAACCCTTGATTGAAAGTGAAGGAAGACATAGACACATGGAATATTGTATAACTGAGAAAAGTTTAAGACCTCATGAGCTGTCTTCCACAACTGTATCAGATTGTTGTACAAAACATTTGCATAGGCCGAGCAGGAGAAGAAACTAAGACTTTAGGAAATGTATAGTAGAGAGGGAATAATAACAGCAGAGTGGAAACACAAAAATAGAAACATATAGGCGGAAGGCATGACTGAAGGCAGGAAGAGAGGAGAAAGGCTAAGACTGTGGTAGTGAATGTCGGAACTTTGAATGTTGGCAGTATGACTGGTATAGGGAGAGAGCTAGCTGATATGATGGATAGAAGGAAGGTTGGTATATTGTGTGTGCAAAAGACCAGATGGAAGGGGAGTAAGGCTAGGTGTATCGGAGGTGGGTTCAAATTGTTTTATCATGGTGTGGATGGGAGGAGAAATGGCATAGGAGTTATTCTGAAGGAACAGTATGCTAAGAGTGTTTTGGAGGTGAAAAGAGTGTCAGATAGAGTGATGTTTATGAAGCTAGAAATTGATGGTGTAATGATGAATGTTGTTAGTGCATATGCTCCACAAGCTGGGTGTGCAATGGATGAGAAAGAAAAATTTTGGCGTGAATTGGATAAATTGGTGATGACTGTACCCAAGGGTGAGAGAGTGGTGATTGGAGCAAATTTCAATGGACATATTGGTGAAGGGAACAGAGGGGATGAGGAAGTGATGGGTAGGTATGGTGTTAAACAAAGGAATGCAGAAGGTCAGATGGTAGTGGATTTTGCGAAAAGGATGGACATGGCTGTGGTGAATACGTATTTTAACAAGAGGGTGGAGCACAGGGTGGCATACAAGAGTGCACACAGGTGGATTATATCTTATGTAGGAGGGCCAGTCTGAAGGAGATTGGAGACTGTAAAGTGGTGACCGGAGAAAGTGTAGTTAGGCAGCATAGGATGGTGGTTTGTAGGATGACGTTGGTGATCAAGAGGAGGAGGAGGAGTGTGAGGGCAGCACCAAGGATCAAATGGTGGAAATTGAATAAGGGTAATTGTGAGGTGGAATTCAGTGATGAGTTAAGACAGGCACTGGGTGGCAGTGAAGAGTTACCAAATAGCTGAGTAACTACAGCAGAGCTAGTAAGGGAGATGGCTAGAAAGGTGCTTGGTAACACATCGGGACAGAGGAAGGACGACAAGGAGACATGGTGGTGGAATAAGGAAGTACAGGAGAGTATACAGGCAAAGAGGTTGGCAAAGAAGTGGGATTGTCAGAGAGATGAAGAAATTAGACAGGAGTATAAGGAGATGAGGTGCATGGCAAAGAGAGAGGTGGCGAAGGCTAAAGATAAGGCATATGAAGAGTTGTATGAAAAGTTGGACACTAAGGAGGGAGAAAAGGACGTATACCAATTGGCTAGACAGAGGGACCAAGCTAGGAAAGATGTGCACAGGTAAATGTGATAAAGGACAATGAGGGAAACATACTCAAAAGTGAGGAGAGTGTGTTGAGGAGATGGTAACAGTACTTTGAGGGGTTGATGAATGAAGAGAATGAGAGGGAGAGACGGTTGGATGATGTAGGGATAGTGAATCATGAAGTACAATGGATTAGCAAGGAGGAAGTAGGGATAACTATGAAGAGAATGAAGAATGGAAAGGCTGTTGACCCAGACGACATACCTGTGGAAGCATGGAGGTGTTTAGGTGAAATGGCAGTGGAGTTTTTAACCAGATTGTTTAATGAAATCTTAGAAAGTGAGAGGATGCCAAAGGAATGGAGAAAAAGTGTTTTGGTACTGATTTTTAAGAATAAGGGTGATGTGCAGAGCTGTAGTAACTACAGAGGGATTAAATTAATCAGTCACAGCATGAAGTTATGGGAAAGAGTAGTGGAAGCTAGGTTAAGAAGGGACGTGATGATTAGTGATCAGCAGTATGGTTTCATGCTGGGAAATGCATGTAAGAGTGGTACAGGATATGTACGAGGGTAGTGTGACAGCGGTGAGGTCTGCGGTGGGAGTGATGGATGCATTTAAGGTGGTGGTGGGGTTACATCAAGGATCAGCTCTGAGCCCTTTCTTATTTGCAATGGTGATGGACAGGTTGACAGACGAGATCAGACATGAGTCCCCGTGGACTATGATGTTTGCAGATGACATTGTGATCTGTAGTGGGAGTAGGGAACAGGTGGGGGAGACCCTGGAGAGATGGAGATATGCTCTAGAGAGAAGAAGAATGAAGGTCAGCAGGACTAATGCAGAATATATGTGTGTGAATGAGAGGGAGGATAGAGAAATGGTGAGGGTGCAAGGAGTAGAGGTGGTGAAGGTGGATGATTTTAAATACTTGGGGTCAATAGATCAGAGTAACGGTGAGTGTGGAAGAGAGGTGAAGAAGAGAGTACAGGCAGGATTGAGTGGGTGGAGAAGAGTGTCAGGAGTGATTTGTGACAGACGAGTACCTGTAAGAGTGAAAGGGAAGGTCTACAAGAGGGTAGTGAGACCAGCTATGTCATTTGGGTTGGAGACAGTGGCATTGACAAAAAGGCAGGAGTTTGAGCTGGATGTGGCAGAGTTAAAGATGTTAAGATTTGCACTGGGTGTGTTGAGGTTGGACAGGATTAGGAATAAGTATATTAGAGGGTCAGCCCAGGTTGGAAGGCTTGGAGACAAAGCCAGAGAGGCAAGATTACATTGGTTTGGACATGTGCTGTGGAGGGATGCTGAGTATATTTGGAAAAAGATGCTAAGGATGAAGCTACCAGGTAACAGGAAAAGAGGAAGGCCTAAGATAAGGTTTATGGATGTGGTAATACAGAGCATGCAGGTGGTTGGTGTGACAGAGCAAGATGCAGAGGACAGGAAGAAATGGAAACAGGTGATCCGCTGTGGTGACCCCTAATTGGAACAGCTGAAAGAAGATGATGAGATGATGATAATATTATATGAAGATTTAGTTAGCTTATTTAGACTCTAGAATAAAACAAGTATATTGATAATGGGATAATTAATTTTAGGACAACAACAGGCAGAACATTTATATTATGGATTTTATGAACAATTGAAATAATTCTAATAATAGAATAGCGATAGAGCAACATAAATATTAACATAAACATCAGAAGAGATTATCCTCAATAAGAGAAATGAGTACAGATGTACAACAGAGACTGAGAATGAGAAAAAGTGCTGCTAGAAAGGGTAAGCAGGTGAAAATAGAACCTATGTATAGGAAGAGGTTGTTAAAGAAGAGACAAGAAAATGAATGAATGAATGAATGAATAAACAAGTACGGGGACAGTTGGTTAGAAGGAGTCTATATAATAATCTCGAAGTTTTAAAACTTTGAATCACTAAAGATCGAACATTAGTGATCGAAGTCTTAAACCATCGAAACCAAAAAAAAAATACTAAATTAAAAAAAAAAAAACTAAATAGTGTGTAGGCAAGGGGGAAGCTCCCCTGCACCCCCCACACCCCCCTACTTAAATATACCAACTCCAAGAATGCACTACATTGAAGTAAATGGAAATCTCCCCCTACAGAGATTTTCTGTTTAAACGTTCGATGTAGTGCACTTTCGGTATTCTTGTGTCGACAATATTGTATTCGATATTGTCAGACTTCAAGATTTTAATATAGACCTGGTTAGAAGATATGGAGAAATACACAGAAGAATTGAAAGTTATATGAGAAAATGAAATCGATGAGATATACAATCAGCAGAAAGGAAAAAAATGATGAAAAAGGGAAGCTCAAAACTAAAAAATGTGTAGAAATGATAGCATGACACATAATGGTAAGAATATACAGTAATTAGGACTGAACCAAAAGGTTCATTTCACCAAGTATATTAAAATAAATTATGTGAAATCAGTTCCCTGAGTAAATATAATTACAAATAATAACAGGATAACATAATAACGCCTCACCTATTTTCACTAACCTTAAAAAGACTAACCTAAATAAACTAGCAACTTGCTACAATAGTATTGCCCGTTTTGCTACTAGTAACCCTTTTAGAACACATCACTGTCATAACCTAAAACTCCTAGGCTGGCCTGAGCTACAAAACTGCATTATGATCTCACAACTTACCATTGCCCACAAGATACTTTACCAACCTGACAACACCCCTATACTTTCTCAACTTTTAATCCCCTATAATAATCTTACCTCCCTTCGATCTTCTGCTAAACTCATGACCAAATCTGTAAAATCCTATAACTTAGCTGGTGACTCTCTATTCACCAATACTGTAGGTAGGACATGGAATCAGCTACCCTCTGATATCACTCTAATCCCCTCCTTACCACTCTTCAAACAAAAAATCAAACTGCACTTCCAAAATCACTGGCTTTGCTCCTGTAGGACTCCTGACTAAGCTTCTTCATTCCCCTTCTCTACCATAACTTTTCTCTGTTTTTACTAACCAGAAATACACATTCTTCTCTTCACCCTCTTGCTCTCCTCTCATGCTCTGTCCCACTTCACCTTTTCTCTACCCTCTCCTCTTTTCTATCTCCTTCTCCTCTCCTTACTAGACCTTGTATCTCACTCTTCTCCTCCCTTGCATTTCTTCTTTACCTCTTCATATGTCCTGTATTAATTCTTTTTTACCAACAGTTAATCAAAAATTTGCTAATCCTTAGCTTTTTTATTTGTGACGCTTCAAATGACCTAGTATACTTTTTATTAGCATGCCTTAGCTATTTGCTGTTGTTGTTGTTATTTGTTATTGTGACTCTTATTACAAAAGGTATATCCTTACTGTACTTTTATTATATGTCTCATTGTAATTGATTTATGTGAGGAGCTTTTCTCCCCGGGCCTCTACTGAAAATGGACATATATCCAGTTAGACTAGCCCGGTTAACAAATGTAAAATAAAAAATAAAAAGAAATAAAATAATTACATGTCTGCAATACTTACATTTAATGAAATGGATGAGAAAATTATGTACAAGATAAAGAAAGACGAAAAATCAGTTTATTTGAAAAGTTTACAAACCGAATAGTGGATAACACAGTATTGAATCGCACTTGAAAAGATTTCAAAGTAAACCACAGGTCAGGAACACGAAGTTCAAAAAACTTTTCTGCTTTAATCCATAGACTTAAAGTCTGTTTACTTTGAAGTTTTACATTGTTCCAGAGAGGTGTCTTTTTGTCACTTGTAAAGATGCCAAGTGCCAAGTGATGATCATTAGGCAGAGTAAGCTGGGAAATTCTGCTTAACAAATTTGGTCTCATATCTTATGAGTAATGTAGCTTTTAGATTACATGGAAAATGGGATTATTGCACAGGGGAGAAAAAGATTTAAGCGCATGGAACATAGCTTAATAACAGACATTCTCTGAGACACAAGCATTAGACAAAATGGATGAATGCATAGTTAGCTTTTTTATTGTTTGCTACAAGTTAACTGTTTAGGCTTATGGGATACTCTGTTACAGATTGAGTCCTCCTGAGCCCAGCTCATCCCAAGCCACTCCCACTATTTTATGGATCACCCATTTGATTAACCCCTTAGGCTGAGACTGCAATTTTTTACAGGTTTCTTGTGGCTGGTGAGTAAATGTAAGAAACCATCAGTACTTTTAGTAGAGACTTGGTACACATGCATATAGTCATTCTCCCTTGTGCATGCTGACATGCAAAGCCAGACAGTTAAATTCAGCAAATTTTCCCTTAAAAATGAGGCAGAACTATCCATTTGCCAAGCTCCACCATGAGCGTTTCTGAAAAGCCACCCATACTGACAACAGTCTTCAACCTGGCATCATGGATAATTTGACTACTCTTGTTTCTCCTGCCAGCCTTGTTGACATCAGTCTCTTGAGGCAGGATAGTAATTGCCTTAAGTACACAGACAACCCTCTACTAATAAGACAGTATAGTTCAGAGTGCGAGAGAGAGAGATTTACACCTAGAATCTAGAATGCATGCTCTCTCTCACTCAAAACAGTAACACAGAGAAGGTTGTCAACTCACCCACCACTGCATATTCACATAGTACCACTACTCATTCACATACCACTACTCATACATACAGTAAAATGTAAAAAAGAAGAGGAGGACTTGTGTTCAACCAGGAGCAAAAATCTTTAATAAATAGTTTGAGCACTTTCATCCATAAACAAGTAACAGGACTTCATCAGAACAGTTTTAAGATGCATGCACTTTTCTTAAATACAACCAAACAAGTAATAAATTGACAATTAAAACACTAATTAATTTTGATTTTTACATTTTAAAAGTTTTGTCCTTTTTTGGCTTTTCCCAGTAAGGGGTCACCACAACAGAACTCCAGTCCGCTAATGATTGGCAGTAGATTTTTTATAGTGCTGAGTTGCCAGCCCGACCCTCAACCTTCAGTGAAGACACGCCCATTCACGCATGTCTTTCTGAGGCCATTGAGTATATGACGAAAATAAAATATATTAAGGTATTAAAATCCCTGCAAAAGTGACATAAATTACAAAAAGTTCACAAAAAACATCAGTGTTTTTTCATTTTTAAAATACTAACCCCCGGATTCTCAAAAGCCTGCATGGAGTGCAAGATGAGTGCAGTAGCTCACGCAGGCAATATGTCTGCCGTGCAATCCAGGAACAGTCGGCAGGGGCGTGAATGACAGCTCCAGCACTAATCTTGCACGGACTAAGCCCTGGTATGCAAATCACCTCATTTGCTGGAGAAATTCATGCAAATGAGGTGATATTGCAATACAGGAAGCTTGCAATAGTCTGTGCAGGACAAGTGCAATCTGCAGAAATATACTTGGTTAGTAACCAAGAACATTTCTGCAAACTCCAAAATGGAGCTATGACAGCTCCAAATAAAGGCTGTGTATTATTGAGGAAGCATGCCAATGGCCAAATAGAAGGCCATTGGCTTTGCAAACTGTTTAAAAAATAAATAAAACAACTTTATTTTTTTTTCGTCGATCTCGGCTGTTTAAGTATAGGGCAGCGGCGTGCAAACGGGATCGGGGGGAAAATAATAAAATAAACTGAAAATGAGCATTCTAACAAAAATCAGTATTCTACCATGCAAGTCAATGGCAGGCAAAAGACAACTTGGCTAGTGAGTAGTGGTTGCTAAGTGGGGAGGCTCCGTATGGGACATGTAACTATGCATTAGTAGGCAATCCTATGCAAATAAGGGAAATGTTAGTGAATCCCAGATTTTCCCTGGGTGTGAGGCAGGTCCCAGGAGTGTAAGAGTATAAATAGCTGGGTGCAAGACTATGATATAGGTGACATCATGGGTGTGTGTGTCAGGCATACTGTAAGCAGATTGGAGACCTGTGGCTCGAGATTGCTCCTAGGTTAGCACAGCTAAGCTAGGGGTGTGTCTAAACCTGCCTAGCACACTTTACAAAGTGTAAGCGGGTATGTGCGCTGTGCACCAGGTTCTACAGGAAGAAAAAGGAAGTTAAACCAGGAAAAAGCAGTTCTGTGCACATATGAGCACTCTGTTTGCACAGTGTCCACATGGGTTTAAACAGGGAGGCAATGGGAAGGGAAAACAGCTGTAGGAAGGTAATCAAGGAGAACTAGCTTAGCTGACAGGTGAAATGTATCAGAATCAGCCAATTACACAGGCAGCAGACCAGCCCAGTCCAGCACACCACTATAAACTATGCAAACACATTTCCCCCTTGTTTTTCCCAAAAACTCTGCACCACCCGTGTATACAGACAGGGAAATTTTACAAAATGAAAGCAAGAGAAAAAATGTTAGGGACTGCTTTTGCTATCATAAGCCAGCATATGCAATAGGCTGTGGGTGGTGAGGATGTGAATGCTGCTGAGCAACCCACAGTGAGGAGACGGAGAAGAGTGTACAGACCCAGGGTAACTTACCAAGGGCTACATGAGCTGGAGATAGTGGAGTGCTATAGGGTGGACATGGACCTTCTATAGCAAATTGTTGAGCTGTGCCAGGCACGTCTCACACATAGAACTAACAGAGGGGAACCCATTCCAGTGGATACCAAGGTATGTGTAGGCCTAAGAATACTAGCTACAGGTACCTTCAAAAGGCCAACTGGGGATATGATGGGGATTTCACAGCATCAGCATCCAGGGTACTCCACCAGTTCCTGGATGCCATGTCAGCACATGTTGGTGAGCATGTATACTTCCCCATCACCTATGAGGTGTTGGCCAGCAATATGCATCATCCACCCAATAGCAGAATACCCTGAGGTAGTGGGTGCAATAGACTGCATGCACATCTGCATTAAAGCACCACCAGGTGAGCGGGGTAGGGTCTACATCAACCGCAAGGGCTTCCCCTCCATCAACTGCCAGATCATGTGTGAAACCCAGTGCATAATAATGAATGTGTGTGCTGGCTGCCCTGGAAGCTACCACAATTCCCACATCTGGCATCTGATGCAGCTGTACCAGACATTTGCCAATGGGGACATCCCACACGGTCACCTAGTGGGGGATTCTGGATATGCACTGGAGCCATGGCTGATGACACCCATCAGAAATGCACACACACCTGAACAAGAACTCCATAATGACGCACACGCACAAACAGGAATCATAATAGAGCATGTGTTTGGTATGCTCAAGTCACGGTTCCGGTGCCTGGACACATCCGGTGGAGCCCTGCAGTACTCACCAACTACATGTACCCAGATTGTGCTTGTATGTGCCATGCTACACAATATGATCCTGCAGAAACAGCTGCAGCAGGAACAGTATGGGGCAGGGCCATACAGTCCCCCACCAGTGCCAAGACCTGCACAGGCACAAAGTGACTCGGAGGAGGAACAACCTGAGCCTGCCCCAGTAGGCAGAAGGAGGCCTTGGCAAAGAGGCAATGCATAGCACATGCACTGACACAGTAGGGACCCAGGGAATGACACCTTTCCGACTCACACATACAGTAAAAAGGATGCCAAGCATGACACTACCTGTGTTCAACCATGTATAGGGAGTGTGCTATGTGCATCAGACATAGGCAGCCCTGCAGCACCACCCTCAATACTGGGACACCCACAAGGTAAGTGACTCACACATGCCAGTTGGGGGGGCACATACCCAACAACAATCACAGCCAGCAGGATAGGTGTAGACAAACACAAAGAAATGCTGTACTATGGCCTCTGAATGAGCCCCATGGGTAAACCCTACCCCAGGCCTACACAGACAGACTACAGCAGGCCAGCCAGCTGGATGTCAGTTGTGAAGGCTAGGAAGTCAGAAACTAATATGTAGGTAGTGAAAGCTAAGATCTGTAGTACACTGGTATGCATCTAGTCAGCACGATAGGTAAGACTACAGACTGAAATGGTGTACCCGACATACCAGTATAGTCCTAGCAAATGTGTAAAAGTGTAAGTTATGCCCCACCATCCTATGTACACTTATAGTAACAGTCACATGTGCCCCCCCACCCCTGTGTAGCAATGTAGTAACAGTCTATGCCAAATGACCGATGTATACCCTGCAGACACAGCATGCTACCTGTCAGTGTACAACACAAAGGTCAGCACCACAGTACAAACTACCTGGACCTGATCTGCACATAAAATATAGATGGCCATACTGGGCATGCTCACACACTTAAACACATGAAGGCCATGTTCAGCAAACACCGTTGGACCAGACTTATCCGGCAGTTGCAGTTCTTAATGCAGGCACATGTCAGTATGCATCAATCCTGCCTTGCACACACAGTGGATAGGAATACAGACATATATGTAAGGATAACACACTATAATAAGCTAAAGGTAGATAGACATAGATGTGTTGAAGAGGTTGACCGTGACAAGGAGCCATCTGGGCCTGTCCCACCCAGCACACAGCCAAAGGACCCCAAACACATGAGGTGCAGGTGTCACTCAATGCAGATACTAGCCACCAGTATCTGTCAGCATGACGGCGTGTTGCACGTGCTAGCTGTGCAACATGAATGTACAAGGAAGTACACACCTAGTAGCTGTATACACGTACCTGTGGCATATGACCCCATGTGTGCTCACATGCGGCATGCCAACCCCTACATGAATGGGTTACAGCCCATGCACACACTGACCTCCACATAGCAGTATCATGAGAAGCCTGCTGAGGTCATCCAATGTGAAATACACCTTTGGGAGAGCTGTAGCTCAGTAATCCCCATGGCGCATCCCATAACTGTGTACTGCTGTACTGATAAACTAGTTAGGTAGTAGTCCTAACCCCAGACTTGGCAACTGTGTGAGTGTGTGTGTGCGTGTCTCTTGGTCTCTGACTGTGTAGAGAGAAATGCTTTATAGGCTACTCACACTCTGTATAGTTCATATACACAACGCTGGCAAGGCTGCTGATGTCACTCACCTAGAAATACACCTCTGAGGAAATCTTAGCCCAGTAATCGCTATAGTGCGTCCTGTAACTGTGCACTGCTGTAGTGTAATAAAGTAGTTAGGTAGGTTATTCTAACCTTAGACCTGGCAACTGGGAGAATGTGTGTGCGTGTCTGACTGAGTAGAGAGCAATGCTTTTTAGCCCACTCACACCCCGTACAATACATATACTGAACTTTGGCAAGGCTGCTGATGTCACTCACATAGAAATACACCTCTGGTGAAATCATAGCCCAGTAATCTCCGTAGCGCATCCTGTAAATGAGTACTGTTGTAGTATGATAAAGTAATTAGGTAGGTCTTCTAATGCCAGACCTGGCAACTGTGTGTTTGTGTGTGTCTGACTGAGTAGAGCAATGCTTTTCAGCCCACTCACACCCTGTACAATACATATACTCAACTTTGGCAAGGCTGCTGATGTTACTCACCTAGAAATACACCTCTGGGGAAAACATAGCCCAGTAATCTCCGTAGCATGCCTTGCAACTGCATACAGCTGTAGTGTGATAAAGTAGTGAGGTAGGTGTCCTAACTCCAGACCTGGCAACTGTGTGTGAATCCGTGTGTGTGCATCTGACTGAGTAGAGAGCAATGCCGTTTTAGGCCACTCACTCCCAGTACAATATACATACTCGACTTTGGCAAGGCTGCTGATGTCACTCACCTAGAAATACATCTCTGGGGAAATCATACCCCAGTAATCTCCATAGTGTGTTTTGTAACTGCATACTGCTGTAGTGTAGTAAAGTAGGTGTTCTAACCCTAGACCTGGCAACTGTGTGTGTTGCTGTGTGAATCTGTGTGTTTGTCCGACTGAGTAGAAAGTGATGCTTTACAGGCCACTCACACCCTGTACAATACACATACTCGACTTTGGCAAGGCTGCTGATGTCACTCACCTAGAAATATGGTGTTCTAATCCCAGACTTGCCAACTGTGTGCATATGAATCCATCTGTCTTTGACTGAGTAAAGAACAATGCTTTTTAGGGTACTCACACTCCTTAGAATTCATATACTCACATTTGGCGAGGCTGCTGATGTCACCCACCTAGACATACACCTCTGGGAAGTTTGTAACTTAGTAATCTCTGTAGCACGTCCTGTAACTGCGTACTGCTGTAATGTGATTTAGAACTGTGGAAGGGTTCCATCTCCACCCATGGCAGTTCTGGATGTTTTTTGTTTGTTCCAATGTCTGTGTATGGAGGAATCTATCATAGACTACTCACTTGCAGTACCTTTCAAATGCACTACTTTGGCAATCCTGCTGATGTCATTCATTGTGAAATACAACTTTGTGGAAAATGGCATGTAGTAATCCCTGTGGTGCGACCTATAGCTGCTCCATGCTGAAGTGTGATGATAGGCCTTGGTCAGGGGTTCAATACCCACACATGTCAGTTGTGGATGTTTTGTGTGTGTCTCACTGTCTGAGTAGAGAGCAATGCATTTGAGGCTAGTCATTCGCAGTACAGCTGAAATGGCCTTTTTTGGTAATCCTACTGATGTCACTCAATGTGAAATACACCTTTGGGGAAGAAGTACTTTAGTAATGTTCATGGAGTGTACTATTACTGCATAGTATTGTGATGTAATAAACTAGTTAGATAGAGGTTCAACTCCCAGACATGACAGGTGTGTGTGTGTGTGTGTGTGTGTGTGTGTGTGTGTGTGTGTGTGTGTGTGTGTGTGTGTGTGTGTGTGTGTGTGTGTGTGTGTGGAACTCAGATCCTGTGGGGGAGGGTGTGACACCTGTGGGCAATATGAAGGGGGTTTTACTTATTTCTTTTATGGTGACCCTACTATATATCACAATGTCAACCATACAGGGATAACAGATGTAAACTAGCTGAGAGGCTGGGGTGCAAAGCCATCAAGGCCAGCCACTTGTTTGTGGGGCCTCTCAACCCCATTAACGGTACATGTGGACATATGTGTATTTGTTAATCTGCCATTGCTATCTACAGATGTATGGCCATATATACCTATATAGATTTATATATCTGCTAATATATATATATATATATATATATATATATATATATATATATATATATATATGTATATATATATATATATATATATATATATATATATAAAATTATGTCCATATACACCTACATAGATATATATCTGCGTACACATATGTAACGTGCTTGTGGATATGTAGACATATAGGTGTAGACACATATATGTGTCAATTTAGGCATATGCATGTATATATGTGCATATATATTGATATATATGCATATAGTTTTAGAAATTAATATATATATATATATATATATATATATATATATATATATATATATATATGTGCATATTGAGATATGTTGTATCTGTTTAGATATTAATATAGGTACACACACATACATCTAGATGTTGGCATACATTCTGTGTACTGTTGCATGACTGGACTGGATGATATGTTTCTGAAAACATCACGTCTCTTTGTATCTGTCATGGCTTAGTGGTAAATCACTTTGTCAATGGTGTGCAGGGTCCTTGTTTTGAGCCTTGCAAGAGCTGTTTATTTGGTTGCTGGGCAGAACATGGCCCACTGGACACACAGTGATTAAGGCACTTTATAGCAGTTGTAAGCAAGGTTGCACGGGTTTGTGCGGAGCTAAGCAATGCCTACACAGGTTAAACAATTCAACAGCTAACTGAGTATAAGAAACTGTAACCAGACTTTAGCAGTGTTTACCTCCGCACAAACCCACGCAAACCTACATACAACTGCTTTAAAGTGCCTTACTCACTCTGTATCCATCGGCCCTTGTTCTGCTAGCAACAAAATAAACAACCTCTGCTAGGCTTAAACCCAGAACCACGCACACCATAACCAAAGTGATTTACCGCTAAGTCATCTCAGATATACATAAACCTGCTATATTCACAAACATATCATCAGCCCAGTCATTCAACAATACAGAGAATGTATTCCAACATGCAGATGTATGTGTGTGTGAAAATATATTAATGTCTAAACAGATATAACATATTGATCTATGTGTGTGTGTGTATATATATATATATATATATATATATATATATAGATATGTATATATATATATATATATATATATATATATATATGGATACATACATATATATCTATCTATATATATATATATATATATATATATATCTATATATATCTATATATATATATATATATATATATATATATATATATATATATATATATATATATATATATATATATATATATATATATATATATATATATATGTAAGCAGTATAGGTATATACAGACATATATCTGTAGATAAAGTGGGAACATAGCAAAAACATATATGTCCACTTGCACCATTAATGGGGTTGACAGGCACAAACAACATACGTCATGCACGAATAGGTACCCCCCCCCCCCACAGCCAAACACGTCTGCCCTACAATACACTTCCAACTGTTGCAGATCCCATAACCAAGGCATTGCAAGGCAAGGGCACAAGATGTTAACAGTACTCCATCCCACTTGTATGATGTCAGACTGGTATCAGTAACATATCATGCAGTACAGGCAGGCTCATAATGACTCCCATTTTGCAGTTATCTTTTACCTTTGTTAGCCAGAGTCCTGTACTGTTGGCCTGTACTTCAGAGATGTAGATGCCAAACAACAGTGGTCCCAGGACTAAACCCTGTCACGTGTCTGGGGATAGATTTGGAGTCAGTTACACCTACCGTTTGGGTTCTGTCAGTAAGCCATGTGGCAAACCATCGAGTGGCATAGGGATGCATGGCTGGATTAGTATGTTAATCTATGTTTCCAGACTGGGGAATGGTGTTGACGGGCTTGGCGAGGTCCACATAGGATTTCTCTACTGCCTTACCCTCTTCAACAGCTATGCAGACAGAGTCAAAGCAGTCAATCAATTTCAGGAGACAAGACTGGCCCTCCATGAGCCCAATCTGTGTGGGGTCCAGTGTTTGAGGGTTGCCAGTGTCTGCGTTCAAAACATCCCTGATAATGCATTCCATGGCCATGCAGATTAGGCTCATCAGACTGTTGTGACAGTAGTTCCTGGGATCACAGGTGGACCCCCCCCTTGTGGAGTGGGATAACTGCAGCTGTATGCCACTCAGTGGGCACCAGGCCTGATGCGAGGCTATGATTACACATGACAGTTAGGTGAGTTGCCATCCCATTTTGTAGTTCATGTAGTACACGTCCAGGATTTCAGCTGGTCACATGGATGCTGTATTCTTAGCTGTGGGTAGTGCGTTTTCTGCCTGTGTGGCCATGATTACTGGGCAATGGAACCCTTTTCATATTGACATGGGCACTTTTGGGAGTGAGAGGGGGTGAATGTGGCAATAAATCAATTTGCCAGGATATTGGCACATTCCATAGGAGCAGTCTATGTAATGCCATTTTGTTGCAGCTCAGAGCACTTCTGAATATTGCCAGTTAGAATTCGGACATATCTATAGAATGCTGTGTGGTTGTCTGTGGAATCTGTGCTGATTTTAGGTACATAACCTGTTTTGGAGGATTCCATGAGAGATCTCAATGTCTTACTGGGGCTGGTAAGGGAGCTGTTTGCATCCTTGGATTACCCTTCTTTCTTCAACAGTGTCTACCATCTGTTCTATACTCTGTTAATGGCAGGAGACCACCAGACTGGCTTGATAATTTGGGAGGTGAGCGTCATGGTTCTATGTGGGATGTCAGGAATCATGCATAAGTGGCTGTGCTCATACTGTGCCTTAGTCCAGGATTCATCAGTTGAACTGTCTCCATGGGTGTCACAAACATTGTCACTTCTGCCTTGAGTAGCATGAAGTTGGCCTTGGAGAGGTCTTTTATGGACAACTGTATATGCATTCCTTTCATGTGTTCAGTTTGATTAGCCTATGGTGGGATTACTTTGGTGGAACCGTAGTCCCATGTACTGTTGTGATGGCTTAGTGATTAGTTACTGTAACTATAGTGTACAGGGCCCTGGGATCATGACCTGCAAAGGCAGGTTATTTTTGTTCTGGCCAGAACAGTGGTTAATGCATACAGCCTAATTAGGGCAATTTAGGTTAGTCACACTCAATACAATTAAAATGCCCTACTCTAGCAATCCTGCTGATGTCAATAACTGTGAAATAAAGCTTTGGGGAAAGAATACTCCACTAATCTTTGTGACGCGTTCTATAATGGCATAGTGCTGTAGTGTAATAACTAGTTAGGTAGGGGTTCTAATCCCAGATGTGACAGGTGTGTGTGTGTGTGTGTGTGTGTGTGTGTGTGTGTGTGTGTGTGTGTGTGTGTGTGTGTGTGTGTGTGTGTGTGTGTGTGTGTGTTTATGTGTCTTAATGTGTTGATGTTTGTCATTCATGTCCTGTGTGGAGCTGATTGTGAGTATGTAACAACTGGACCCAATGATGCATGTGTTTTTAAACTTTCTTATACGGTGCCCCTAGCATAATTTACAATATCTACCATGCAGGGATAACAGATGTGATATTAGTGCATAGTCAGTTACGGGTTCGATACCCTGGACTGATAGGTGTGTGACACAAACATGCTTACGTTTTACTCTCCCAACCCACCCTGACTTATCTTTGCCTCTGTCTGCCTCTCTCACTCCCTCTCTGGTGGATGTGGAGACTTACATCTGCTTTGCTTAGGTAGCAGCATATGTATTGTCAGTGATGCTCATGATCAGCTGATGGCCTCTGCATGGTTTACAGTCCTCCTCTAGCTGATTGCATGTGGAACAGCTGTGGTAACATTCCCATAGCCAATTGCATGGAAACACACTCCAATATCTAGGAACATCATGTTGGTGTTGGGCCTTTTCATTCACTGTGAGCAGGAACGAGATCTGTTGTTTGGCAAACAGCATCACAGATGGATTGGGGACTTACCTCTGACAACATACACTGTGGAAACAGGCCAACACACAGGAGGGAGATGTGCCTGTCCTGACTACAGACTGTAAGTGCTGCTAAACTGCAGTTGGGGTAATACTGGTTTAACAAGGTGTATGTGGAAATGGCTGTCCTACATGTTTTAATACTTGTCATGTCATATATTTATGAGGAATCCCCATCTGTAGGGTCATCTGCAGACTGGGCAGTTTGTGGTGCCTTGTGTTCCTTGTGTTACCCACAGAGAACCTATCTCTCAACTGCAGAAGGTAGTGTGAGGATTGCAGTCAGTAGATGGTGACAGCTGGGAGAGGTACAGACGTCATATCCCTCATAGGACATATGTTGCATCAAACCATGTTACGACAGGAAATGTATGAGGTCATCACAGTGACATGTCAATATTGGCCCTGTGTTTGTACCTAAAGCCACAACCCTGTCAACCTTTGTACACATGTTATGTATATTAGGGGTTATATTTGAGGACATAGCCTGGGCATTCTGTGGTTGTGTGTACAGTACTGAGGTATGTGTAAGTCTGGTAATTGTCGACAGTGTGTGTATAGTGCATATGTACCTTGGCCTGTGTAGAGATGGTGGTAGATGTCATTGTTCTTGGTCCTGTTCTATCTGATGTTACATGCTGCTCCACTGTATGTCACCCTATCAGCTTACATGTTTGTAGGTGCGAATTCATACATGTCCCAAACCACAGACAGCCATCGGACTACACTGTGTAATGGCCCAATATATATAGGGTTGTTGTGTGAATGGCTCATATAAGGATGGTGTACATCACATAGTCCATATACTGTAATAGCGCTCTAGCTTACCATATGTGGCTGTGGCTATGTTCACATTGGTTGTGGTTATACAATTTCACACAGGTGTCTGTTACTCTGTGATGGGACATGCCTGTAGAGCCTGCTATCTATGCAGGTATATGTGTACTCCCACATAGGAGATGTAGTCCAGTGTTCAGTTAGTCTGCTTGTACCCTGTACTGTGCTTTGTTACATGCCTAGCAGCTTACTGTACTTATCCAGTGAGGTGTCATGTCCAGAAACATGCCAGATCTACTGCTGCCTGGCCACCATAACAGTCAAGTATGTCAGACAACACAGTGGGATGCTGTTCAGATTTATGTCAGTAACTAGTGGATAGTATATGGCCATGGCACCTCTGTACCAGCGGTTATTAAGTGTCAGGACAGACAGGGGTGTATGAATGCATAACCTATGGGGGCAAGCTTATTCCAGTATGTACGTGTTATACCCATCTACATGGCTGTTAAGATTCTCATTGACAGGCCTGGACCACATGTCTTGCATGAAGGGGTTCTGTGTATACCCCTGGACTGACCCGAGTGTGTCAGACTGTCCACATATATTGGCCATATTACAGTTGTAGTCCACAGGGGCATTACTGTGCTAGCAGTGGTACTGTACTATGATGACCTTAGGATGTCTGTAATTAGCCAATGGCACACATGTTAACAGCAGATGTGGCCTCCCACACACACTATTTCTATGAAGACAATCCCTGATTACAGTAGCAATGGTCTACAAATACACCTGCACTACATATGTGACATCCCCTTACACTGAGAGGTTGGGACTATTGGGGCTGCACTCCATGTGCAGGACATATGCTAAACATATATGTATATATATAAGTATACATATATCCATATAGATATGTACACATATACATATCTTGCTTACTGTGTGACAACAGGTTTACACATATGCGCCTGTGTTCCAGCCTCTGTCCTCCACCTACATACCGGGCTTTGCACATATGACATGCTGTCAGGGGTTGTTATGTAGTGGGCTGTGTGTATGTCATGCTGTCATTCCTACCATCACTCCACTGCTGTTGTGCCCCCACACATACTGCTGGGGTTGGGGCCATATATGTGTGGGTTTCACCTACACAATACATGTGTGCCCTAATGCACTCCAGAGGCCAGTGTATGTAACAGTGGTATATAGCCCAGTATTAGTGAGTGTAGGGGGGTGCACCATGACTAACCTAGGCTATTACAACATGTGTGGGTATCTGGGATAAGCTGCCTTAAGGTATCTGGATGTACTTTACCATACAATCCACCTTGGGTAAATGCAGGCATACTGCCTCCTGCCATACAGGATGTTCTGTTTGTCAAAGTGATTGTGACAGTGTCAGGTATGCCTTGTTATGCAACAGATACATCCCATTGTGTCAACTTTGGTCTGTACCCCCTAGGGATTGTGTAGAGAGTATAGATAGAGGCTGCTGACCTATACATCTGCATTACATACTGTTGATTGTCTGGTATGCTGTGGTCCAGTCTGTCATTACTGATGTACTACTTGAAGGTCTTGGCCTGGAAAGCAACATATGTCAACCTTTCCAGGCTACTGTCTTAGTATAACTGTTTCACAGTTGCATTACACTGCTCATATATGTATGTTCATATCACAAGATGCATACAGGGCCAGTATATGACACATGTGAGGTGTAAACACCTTGGACGGGGTAGGGTGTTTGGAAGTCACAAGCCCATGAGCCCCCAACTGGAAAAGTGGGACTGAGGTCCCCACCCATGGGAAGTCACCACTATACCTTCAGGGCCTCATAGGTGGCTGTGCTGGGGGCTGTGTAGGAGGGGCAGGCTCACCCTCTAAACAGCTATATGACATGGCATATACAACTGTCATAGTAAAAAATAAAACTTTCACATTCATTTATGCACACCTGTGTGTGGTGTTATACCCTTTGATATCCCTGTGTATGGGTGGCTCATACAGTTTCCTGATGGTAAGGTAGTGACTGTAGGAATACTGGCTGCTCCATATTGTGTGCATGTACTACATATGTATATTACTGTACAAATCTGTGTGTGTGTGTGTAGTTACATATATATCTGTATGTATGTGTATATATATATATATATATATATATATATATATATATATATATATATATATATATATATATATATATATTTATACCTGTATCTGCATATATGTGTCTGTGTATATGTATCCCAGGGATGGCCATGTTGTGTCTGGTCCTGGTTATGGGATCTGCAACACTTGGTACTTTATTACAGGGGCATTGTGCTTGGCTGGGGGGTATACCTATTTGTACCAGACGTATATTGTGTGGGGCCACTCAACCCCATTAACATTGCATGAGGACATATATGTTTTGTTGTTTCCCCATTATCTACAGATGTATGTCCGTATATACCCATGTATGTATATCTATCTATCTCTCTCTCTCTCTATATATATATATATATATATATATAAATACATATATCAATATGTTGTACCTGTTTAGACATTAATATATTTACTCACATACTTACATCTACATGTTGGAATATATTCTCTGTACTGTTGAATGACTGGGCTGGATGATATGTTTGTGAATACATCATGAGCGTGTATATCTGAGATGGCTTAGTGGTAAATCACTTTGGCTATGGTGTGTAGGGTCCTGGGTTTGATACTAGCAGAGGTTGTTTATTTTGTTGTTGGGCAGAACATGGTCCTTTGGATACATAGCGATTAAGGCACTTTAAAGCAGTTGTAAGCGGGTTTGCACGAGTTTGCGTGCCGGTAAGAACTGCCAACCTCCACTTATGTTTTCTTACAGTCAGTTAGCCTCACATTTCTCAATAAGGCAGAGCTTACTCCCGCTTACTACTGCTTACCCCCACACTAATTCCTTTAAAAAAAAAGAAAAGGGGGTTGATAGGAAAGTGGTGAAAAATGGGGCACAAAGAGGGAAAGACAGTAGAGAAAATAGCTAGGCATGTGCAGGAAGGGTTTAGGAAAGGTCCATAGCTGCCCATTTCTTCTACAGCAACAGCTATGCATATACACTATATTTTCAGGTACATTTGGACCCTCAAACTCCTGGGAGAGGGGTGAGGACAACATATATTCATTGTGATGCTAATTAGACCACATTACATGGGTCCAGTGGACACATGTGCGAAATGGACAGGTATGTATGGGGCATGATTTTTTTTTTTTTTTTGGGAACAGATTGTCCTTTTTTTTTTTCTCGTGAGAGTAGGATGTTGGGGAGGGGTAGTAGGTATATTTGGGGAGGTAGGTTAACAGAAAAGACACACAAGATGCATACAGGGCCAGTATATGACACATGTGGGGTGTAAAGACCTTGGACGGTGAAGGATGTTTGGAAGTCACAAGCCCATGCCACCCCCCCAACTGGAAACAGTAGGACTGAGGTCCCCACCAATGGGCAGTCACCACTGCACCTTCACGGCCATGAAGGTGGCTGTGCTGGGGGCTGTGTAAGAGGGGCAGGCTCACCCTCTAATAGCACCACTCGGCCCTCAAGCTGGCATAGCCACTCTCGATACTCCAGATCAAGCTCGTTGTGCACCACCGCCTGGACCTGTTGACGTGTGACAGGTTCCCCTCAGTGCCAGCTCCGAGGGGGCAGCCAGCCCCATCCTCTGCAGTGGTTCCACCTGAAGGTGGCACAGGGCCCATGGAGGAGGAGGTCCCAGGCTGGGCCCCAGATGTGCTGGTGCCCGGTGCCATGGCCAGCTGAGGTGGGACAGGTGGGTCCGCTGGGACCGGCATTCCCATGCGAGCTGTGTTGTCACAGGTTTATGACAGAGATGGGTTAGTAACAGTCAACAGCATTCAAGATTAGTTATAACAGCATGCATAGGTATTCCCATTAACCCAACACACCAAAATTAACACAGTTGCAAAGCAAGCAGATCACATGCATATATGGAACAACAGTGGCCATTACAGGAGCATGCAGGTTTCATTGATGGCAACAGGCCACCAATATGGGTCTATTTTCACATGGCACATGCGTAGAAACAAATGTGAATATTTCTAAACCATTAGGACATATGTCCCAACAAAAGTTTGGAGTGTACACTTCCAGTTGAGGAGTGTCATTGGGTTATTATGCACATATGGTAGGGGTGAGAGAGAGAGTTCAATTAACAACTAATATATCCTTGTAGTTTTCACAACATTCTTAGTCACTGCAGTGGTCTTTCCCTTACATGTATTATTACTCTTCACATTTGTCTTATATTGTACACTGGTGTGTTTATAAATTATCATATACGTGACCTGTGTCTTACATACAGGTGTGACAGGCTGCAGGTGTTAATGCAACATATGTTGAGAATTGCTGTCATACACTTTGGGTGAAGTGCTAGAATGACAGGTTTGTTTCCGTATACAATCTCTGACTATGTACACATTTGAATATCAGTTATATGTGATTGACAGCTGCCTACAATTCTTGGAACATCACACTGGATTTTCAGGGGAACAGGGTACCAAGCTGGTGATAAGGGCTATTTATCTGGACATGCTGGAACAGTTGTGGGGTATGAATATGTATACAACTTAGTAGCACTCCCAGGATTCAAACCCCTGCTCTGTGTTTGACAAACTATTATTGCTAACATCACATTACACTGTGCTATCAGGGAAGTGATGTAAAGCTTTCGACTATTTTCTAAGTCTCCCTAACTTGCACAATATAACTGACCTCTTGGCACTTCTAACATTGTTATGCAGGACTTCATGCCCATTTTATCTGCATACCATGGTGTTGGTGACACTGCTTAAGATACAACAGTACTATTTATAGTATGAGACAGATCGCCAACATATGAGAGAAGAGTAAACAGAAGCACTCCAGGGGTTATACCTTTATTCACAGACTATTGCACATTTATTTCTACTGGTACAACACTTTCTAAGGCTCTTATATTTATTTGTTATGATAGTACATGCAGACTGATTACTAACCTGCCTCGCAACATAGCCTTTGCAGCCTAGCATCATGGGCTTGATGGTTCACAGCCTGCTCATCTGCAGCTGTCAGAGAAATGCAGTGATAGTTATCCATACCTATCCATAGTATACACAAGCTAGACAATTATTTACTACTGGTAGAATGAGTACTTACTCAGTCCTGGGGCATTGGGCATCTGCCGAGACTCCTGGATCCACTGTTCCAGGACATCCCCCCTCCACCGCTTCAGGTCAGCATGATGGTGCCTGACCTGCTCTCCAGACCGGGGAATATCTGTGGCACTGGTGAGGTCACGGACGAGACTGTCCCAGGCCTCCGTTTTATACTCCAAGCCCTGGTACTGGCCCTGCAGTTGTCTCTGATCATGGTGTTTTACCAGGAGCCATACCATGATTTTTGACTCCTGGATGCCTCAGTGCTGAGCTCTAAATTGAGTGCCTTCACCCACCCCAGCCATTCTGCCTGCAGTGGGAAGCTACAACCAGTTATGAGAAGTATTCCCGCCTGTGGGGTTTAAATACGGCCATTTTCCTGCACTTTCCTGTGATTGGCCGGTTTTGAAAAGGCTAAGCTATGAGCACACCTGCTTGCATAAGGTTGGCACTGCTTAAAGAGGTATACCACTAGGCAGATTGAATTGGCTCCACTACACATTGGTTACACTTACTAACTTAAGATATGCTGCAGTTAGCATTGCTTCATAGTTAATTAGCACTATGTTTGCCATTTGGCAATGATTTATTCTTCATTACAGGTTATATATGTGTCTGATATCCGTGATTCATGTATACATACACTGTATGGGGACCTGGAGACTTCTACACTTTATTACAATCACTCCTCAGATCTATGCTTACTGCAGTACTCCAGTTTACATATTTATGTTATGTAGAAGGTAATACCACTTCACACTGTACATAGATTCAGTTCACATGTTTGGTTTGGTTTTCCTATGGTGAGGATTAGTTTGCCGATACCTCATTCCTATCTATTGCTATGACGGCTTAGTGGTTAACTGCTGTGACTATAGTGTGCAGGATCCTGAGCAACAGTAAGCACTGCTATCCTCCAGTTACAGTTTCTTACACTTAGTTAGCTTCTACTTTGCTTAATCTGTGTAGGCAATGCTTACCTCCACGCAAACGTACTTAAACACGCTTACTACTGCTTAGTTTTGCTTAAACCTGCTTAGCAGTGCCTTATTCATTATGACACTGACACTTCACAAGTGCATTTAATCCAGTACTCCAGTTCACATTTAAATGTTATTATGTAGGTTATACGGCAAAAAGAAGTAAAAATATATTTATATACCGATTTCACATGGAAAATGATACATGCTGCAGTGGGACTTGAACCGGGAATGCCTGTTCATTAGGCAGATGCTCTAACCACTACAGTAGTACTGTGCTGCTTCATTTGCATATATTTTCCTTGTTATCCTCTTCAGCCTTTTTAGCTGCTTTAACCGTAGCTAGGTGATGGGCAAACTCGCGCACCTACGGTTAGCTGTACTCGGGGTTTTAAAAAAAAAATAAAAGGGTTTCCTCATTTTATTTGAATGTACTGTTGCTGGTGAACACATGAGGACTGCTAGTGGGGATATGCGGACACTTATGAGCAGTCTCGCTCATTTATTTACACATTCTTCTGTTCTACTTTGCAGGGCCATGTTTATTCTGAGAGCAGGACTGTTAGTGGGGATATGCGGACACTTATGAGCAGTCTCGCTCATTTATTTACACATTCTTCTGTTCTACTTTGCAGGGGCATGTTTATTCTGAGAGCTCTGCTCTCAGACATGCCCCCTGCACTCGTCCACGCTCTGTGTAGCATTAGGAGTTCAGGCAGTGCGCTTTCATTAATATGCATGAAGCGCTGCCATCCTCCTCTTAAACTGCTGCTTTCATGCAGGACTAGATTAGTCCTGCATGGAAGTTTAGTAAATCCGGGGGTAAGTATACTAATACATTCATTAACACCTGGGGGTTCAGTAGCATTTAACCTCAATTGGCATTTAACCTCAGTTGCCAACAAAGCTCACAGGCTTCTAATTGTTCATGGACTACCCTGCCTTTTTGATGATTAGTAACTTGCTGCATCACTAAAAATTTAAAACAATGGTCTCTACACTTCTCTATATGCCTACTTAATGCATTTGTCTTAACCTCCTTGGAAATATCAGATATATGCTCATAAATCCTGTTTCTAAAAAATCTAGAAGTCTTCCCTATATAAAAGGTGGGACAGGAAAAACATTTAGCAATATAAACCACATTTTAAAGTAACAATTGTAATGTAAATAAATATTAATTCTAATATTACTTAGAAAAAAAAGGTTCCACATCTCCAAAACATATGCACATTGGTTACACCTACCCCATTTAAAATGACCTGAACTAGTAGTAAAATGCCTAGAGTTAAAATAATTTTGACCCCTTTCTAATACATCTTTAAAATTTAAATCTCTCCTAAAAGTAAATCTTGGGACATTACCAAAAAGTTGAAATAGGTCCTCTTCTGTAGTTAACAAGGGCCAATTTTTGTTAACTATAGAACAAATATTCTGTGTAGTCGAATTATAGGCGAGTATAAAGGCAAAATGACCATCAACCTTATTTTTCTGTAACAAATTTAAACTACCACTGTGCTCACCCTTACTCAAATTTGGTGAATATACCCCTCATTGTCTCTTACAATAAATTCCATTTTTCAATCAAGTAACACGGGGTAACCCCTAGATTTAAACATTTGAATCATAAATTCAATTTCTTGACTAAAATAAAGGTTTCTAGCTATTATCCTCGCTGCTCTCACCATTTGTCATTAAACTACTGCTCTTTTTGAAAGGGGGTGTGGCAACTAGAGTATGCTAAATAAGAGTTCAAAAAGGTAGGTTTTCTAAATATTTTTGAAGCCAGGGAATTTGTACTTTGATCTATAAAAATCTCAACATCTATGTAATAGATTTTATCGCAATTATAATGATATGTGAATTTAAAAAAAATCAACAGTGTTGTTAATATACTCCAAAAATTCTTGTAATTTGTCTAATGAGTCCTGCCAAATCAAAAAAATATCATCACGGTATCTTGTATAATTAAAGATACACTTGTAGTATTTACTGCTAAACACATAATTGGTCTCCCAAAAAGACATAACAGGATTGGCAAAAATGGGGACCCACGCTTCCCCTATAGCAACCCCAATTTTTGTTTATAGTATTGTCTATCAAAGAAAATAAAATTATTATTAAGAACTGCTTCCATCAAAGTCATTAAAGAGGTAATCCTATGGCCTTCAAATTTGTTAGAAACAAACAACTGCATCTCTAACCATTGAAACCTAAGTTCATAAGGTATAATGGTAAATAGGTTGCACACATCAATAGTGACAAAATAAATATTTCCTTGTAATTCAACTTTGTTAAGATTAGATAAGAATTGCCAAGAATCCTTACAAATGTAAGGAAATACTTGTAAGGCTCCTTTCAGATGAATATTCCAAAAACCTAGAGATAAAAAATGTTTTTGATCTTTTAACATCAATGATGGATCTAAAAGGGGGGGGGTTAACAAGTGTCTTGTGTATTTTGGGAATGCTGAAAATGCTCCCTATGACACGATGTTAATTTTTCATACATGTTTATTCGTCAACTGTTAGATTACCCTGATAAAGCATGTCATCCAGTAATAAATCTAATTTTTTATGGGCTATATTTATCTCATTGTGGGAGACATCTTCATAAGTCCCATCAGTCAATAAAAAATTAATGGCACACACATAATCAACTTGATCCATAACTACCATGCATTGCCTTTATCAGGTTTCATCACCCGTATATTCCTGTCATAAACAATGTCTTCAAGTAAACCTCTTTCAGAATAAGATAAATTATCAAAATAATGTGAATAAGTACCTCTAAGACATTCCCTGAAATCTAATTCACATACAAAACACACACATAGAAACACAAAACACACACCTACATTTGCAGAGGCTCTCAATAAAAACCTGCCCAAGCATCAGGGACATCCAAAGCATAAATGCAAGCAAACTCCGCACCCCAACACAACCCAAATGACACACAGCCCACAAACTCAGTGTGTCACTCAACAACAACCCATAAGGCATAACAACATACCCAACACTCTAGTAATAGGTGACTCAATAGTCAGGCACACTGATGTTCCACTCACTAGAATAAACAAGGAGAAAGTTACTGTCAGCTGCCTGTCAGGTGCCAGGATCCACCACATAACACATGCACTCAGGTCACTCCACAATAAGTACAAATATGACACTGTCATTGTCCATGTTGGTGTGAATGACCTGAGACGTACCTCCCTGGACTACATGAAAAGAGACATGAAGGAGCTCTCCAATCTTGTATCGCAGGCAGGTATGACCCTAACCCTGAGTAGCATCCTGCCATCACCCAGAATGATACCACAGTACAAGGACAAAATGATTGACTTCAACAATTGGCTAAGCTTCTGGTGTCATTCTAAGGGGATCCAGTATTTGTCTGCCTGGGACGACATGATCGACAGACCATGATACTTTGCCAGAGATGGCCTGCACCTGTCGCCGTTAGGATTCCGGATACTGGCTAAGGCTCTTGCCACCCTTATTGTGCCTTTTTTAGGCAAGGTTCAAATGACAAATTCACCACTGTAACAGGTACAAGCAAGCAAAATCTGAGGGTAGTGCTACTCAATGCTAGAAGTCTAAACCTCAAAATGCACTCACTCGAGGCACTCCTTAAAATGGAGAACATTGACATCTGTGCAGTGACAGAGACCTTGTTCAAAGCTCCAGAGAGCACCCCTGCATTACCAGGCTGCAATTCATACCACACCTTTCGGCCACCTAACCCAGAACGAAGCACTAAAGGTGGAGGGATATCCATATTCATTAAGGATATCCACACCTCCAGGCTAGTTGCACAGCATAATGCATCTGAGATTATCCAAGTGCAACTAACTCTGGGCAAGACAGCAATCCAAACTGTAGCTTGCTACAGACCCCCTACCATGCCCCAGGATTCACACTCCTCATTTCTTGATACACTGGAAAGTATTAGGGTACAACCCAACACCCTAATAATGGCCAATTTCAACTACCCCACCATTAACTGGGAAAACTACTCATGTACCAACCCTTTTGCTCAACGTTTTCTAGAATTCATAAATTCCAACGCCTTGGATCAACTTATTCACACACCCACCAGGGACAGCAATATCCTAGACCTGGTCATTACCAACATGAGAAACCGGTGTTCCACACCAGAGGTCAATTCCTCATTGGTCAGATCCGACCACAAGCTAATCAGCCTAGACATCCACATCCCACCCCCACCCCCAATTAGGAACCATCGTAAAAAACTTCTCCAAAGCCAACTTCACACTTCTTAAGAAAGAAGTGGCAAACTTCATGACACTCATGCAGACGGACAATAGAGGTATGACTGCCGAATCGTACACAAATGCACTTTATAAGCACTTACATGAGTGCATGGATCATGCTATCCCTAATAGAACCAAGATGTTGTCCTCCAAAAAAAGGAAGCCAATCTGGTGGTCCTCTGCCATAAACAAACTCTACAAAAGAAAAAAGAAACTCTTGCAAAAAAGAGTAAAATCCCATGACTGGCGGAACTCCCTGGTCAACCTCAGTAAGAAGCCGAGATCCCTCATAAAATCCTCCAAATCTAGTTATGAAAACAAAATTGACACTGACTCTAAAACAACCACAAAGTATTTTATAGCTATGTCAAGAATCTAAAGAACATTCAGATCTGCTCTGAGTTACAGCACAATGGCACTAAATATACAGAACTAACTGATATTCCCAACATCCTAGCAGAAAGGTTCAGTGCTAACTTTACCCCCCTCTCACCCCCTAGAGGGCCCATCTCTATACCGGAAGAATGTAAAGTTCCTATAATCACAGCTGCACAGGTAAAAAACACACTCTCCAAAGCTAAGAACACAGCATCCATGGGACCTGACAATATCCCAGGCTGCGTTCTACACGAACTACAGAATGAACTGGCACCCTACCTAAGTACCATGTTCAATCATAGCCTCACCTCAGGCTTTGTACCCACTGAATGGCACACCACAACGGTTATCCCACTCCACAAAGGGGGAGCCACGATGGACCCCCATGAACTACCGCCCCATTAGCCTGACGAGCCTGGTCTGCAAGGCCATGGAACGTATCATCATAGAACTCATAAACAAAGACATTGGTAAAATTAATTAGTGTTTTAATTGTCAATTTATTACTTGTTGAATTGATTGTATTTAAGTGAAGTGCATACATTTTAAAACTGTTCTGATTAAGTCCTGCTACTTGTTTATGGACGACAGCGCTCAACCTATTTATTAAAGATTTTTGCTCCTGGTTGAACACAAGTCCTCTACTTTTTTACATTACACGGTTGTGGTATTGGACTTCTGGTTATTATATTCATAGTGCACATCAAACACGTAAATCCACATACATGGAGGTTCTCTCAAGAAATTTACTGAAACACTAAAGACCTCCAAAACACATCTGCTACAGCTAACACAGTCTCCACCGCACCCATGACACATAACAACACCAGTGTCTCACCCACCAAGCCCACAAGGCATAAAACTCAAAAAACAAGTTTTCTTGCATTGGAGACAAAATAGTGAGACACACTGATATCCCACTCACCAGGCTGGACAAGGAGAAAGTCATGGTCAGCTATCTGTCTGGTGCCAGGATTCACCAAATCATGCATGCAATCAGGTGTCTCAGCAACAAGTACCATTTTGACTGTGTCATAGTTCATGTTGATGTGAATGAACTGAGACATACCTCACCAGACTATATGAAGAGAGATATGGTCGAGCTCTCTGAGTATGTGTCCCAAGCAAATATGTCCATAGCCTTGAGCAGCATACTACCTTCACCTAGAGTGATGCCACAGTATTCACAAAAAAATAATTGATTTCAATAATTGGCATAGCTTTTGGTGTTATTCCAAGGGGATCCATTTCCTGTCTGCCCTGGAAGCCATGGTCGACAAACCTCACTGCTCTGCCAGAGATGGTTTGCACTTGCCTTCCCCAGGCTTTCAGTTGCTAGCAAAGGCTCTTGCGTCCTCCATAGTGCCTTTTTTAGGCAAGGTCTTGAAAAAAACATTGCCAATATGAAATTAACCAATCAGAAGAAAATAAGGATTGTGCTGCTAAATGCTAGGAGCTTAAACCAAAAACTGCACTTGCTGGAAGCACTTCTATGACTAGAAGATGTAGATGTCTGTGCAGTCACAGCATCCTTGTTTATGGCTTCAGACAGTACCTCAGCCCTGCAAGGCTACAATGCTTTCCACACCTTTAGACTGCAAAATGAACGCATGAAAACCAAAGAAGGCAGTATTTCAGTCTACAGTAGACCAAAATTCACCTCACATGTATTTAGACTGGACAACTCCATGGAGTTACTCCAGGTCTAGGTTACGGTGGGTAAGACTCACATTCAAGTCATAGCCAGTTATAGATCCCCCTCCATGGATCATGACACCCATAAAGCCTACTTAACCATACTGAAGACAATCCAAATTTTACCAAACACATTGCTTATGGAGGATTTCAGTTATCCTTCCATCAACTAGGAAACCTACTCATGTCCAAACTCATTAGCACAAAAGCTCCTTGACTTTTTGACCTGGAGCAAATTGTCCATACCCAAACAAGAGGAACAAACATTCTAGATCTGGTCATCACCAACATGTCAAACAGGTGCACTGCTGCAACTGTTGGACCCTCATTAGTTAAAACTGACCACAAATCAGTCACCTTCAAACTGATATTAACACCAGAACTCACAAAGGGTGAAATCAGACTAAAAAGCTTCACCAAGGCAAACTATACCATCCTAGATGAAGGTATAAATGCCTTCCAAGCCCCACCTCAAGCTGAAAGTGGTAACTGTGCTGAAGCTTACACTAAAGCCATATACAATCACTTGTGTAAGTGTATAAACTTGGCTGTGCAAGATAAAATAAAAGCCAGACCCCCAAGTAAAATCAAGCTGCCATGGGGGATTCCCAGCATCAACAAACTCTACAATAAATGCAAAATGTTGCTGCCAAGAAAAAAAGACGAGGACCCAACAATGGAAAAGCACCCTTCTCAGCCTTATAGCTATGTACATAACCTAAAGGGTAGGACCCATGCATATGAAGAACAGGTGGCCAATGGTATCACACACAATGACCTTACAAAGATAGTGAAACTGCTAGCAGATTGGTTTGGCAAAAATTTCACTCCCTTATCACCTCCTAACTTACAACAATCCCTCCCCCAAAACTTCCCCCCACCTTACATATCTGATGAGTGGGTCCTCAAAGCCCTGTTCAAGGCACAAAACACAGCCGCTATGGGACTAGATGACATCCCAGGCTGTTTTTTAAACAGGCTAAAATATGAACTAGGATCACCACTAAGTACCCTTTTCAATCATAGCCTAACCACAGGCTTTGCTCCTGCAGAATTAAGAACAGCTACAGGTATTCCCCTCCACAATCGTGGCTTAGTAACAGAGCCAGGGAATTACAGACCCATAAGCCTGACCAGCCTCATCTGTAAGGCCATGGAATGTATCATTATGGACCTCATAAATAAAGACATAAGTGATCTCCAAACCCTGGGTACTACCCAATTCGGCTTTGTGAAGGGCAGATCCTGCCTGTTACATCTGGTGGATTTCTTTGAAAGTCTGACCAAAGCCATTGATGAGGGCAAATCTGCGCACACAGCATACCTCAACTTGGCAAAGGCTATTGACACAATCCCACATTCAGACATTACCGATAAACTTAGCAAACTGAATGCAAACCCCTTTGTTGAAAGATGGGTTGCCAATTGGCTCACAAACCGGACACACACTATAAAAGTGGATGATTCCACATCAACCAACAGACCTGTTACCAGTGGGGTATCACAGACATCAGTGCTGTACCTCCTACTGTTTGGTATATACTTCTCAGAAGTTCAGGTCAAAACTAAAGGGGTGTGGCTGACCAAGTTTGTAGATGACTGCAAATTAGGTGAAATTACTGAATCCCCGGATGATGTCAGTATACTAGTAGACAGCCTCACACAGACCAACTACTGGTGTATTAGTCAATGTCTCAAACTGAATACAAAGAAATGTATCATCATTCCATTCATCAAATCAATGTCCGTTCACACTATCAAATCAATATCAATTCCCTAAGTACACATGAAGTGGTAAGGGACCTGGGATCACAGGTTGACCATGGCCTTAACTTCAACCACCACATGTCTACCACTGCACGTAAAGCTTTTCATGTAGCTCACTTGATTAGTAAAGGCATCACCTCTAGAGCAAAAGAAGTTTGCCCATAATTGAGTAAAATGCCCCCATTCGGTATGTACTCTACTAAGCACCTAGAGCAATTAGAGAGACCTCAGAGGTTTCTAACAAAGACGATCAAGGGCCTCCAGCATGTTCCTTACATGGACTAACTAAAACCCCTGTCACTATACTCCATAACATATAGACTTCTTAGGGAAGGCTTATGCCTTGCCTACAGAGCAACCGAAGACCCAAACCTAATGAACCTACTGCATATCCATAAATCAAATGAGTCTAGGGCTACCCATTCCAGGGACTTAGTTATGGCCAGTGACTTAAATAGGACATGCTGGAGGGGCAGATTTATCTCCCAGCAACTGCCACAACTTTGGAGCAGGCTACCAACTCATGTGACACAGAACACCTGCATGGCACTGTTCAAGAGGAACCTGGATAAGTGAATGGGCACTATAAATTCTTACCAGGGATAGTGTCCAGTACTCTCCTAGACATGGGAAGTCATCACTAAATGTAATCTTGAATATTGACTGATACCTCTACAGTATTACATTGGGTTGAAACGGCTAGGCTTAAAATGACCTCCAGGTCGATAACCTAGTAATCTCCTATGATCATATAATCCTATGTCCCTTAAGTTGACTACATGAGCAACAAGGCATAGCTTTGAGACCATCCTTGCCATGGGTCATAGGTCAACAGCACTTCCAGGGCTGCCCAGTTGCCTGGTTTGAAAGCCCTTTTGAACTTTGATTTTCATCAAGTCTATAGGGAAGTGGGCCCCCACCAGCAAAGTATCCCCATCTCTCTCCCTGTAAAAGGAGAGAAGACAATGACCATAACTTTCTCTCCATCACTAGCTATAAGAAGCACCCAAGCCACCAATCAAACTCAAGTCACCTGAGTGGTAATCAGAAATGATCCTGATATGACAATAGAGCTAGAATTAGCTTTTTACTCAATGTCCTTCCCATTTTTAAAGGTACACTATGGACAGTTTTTTATTCAACTGTTTTGGCAATATTAAGAAAACAAGATGTTACAAAAGAAATATATTGGGTCAGAATGAAGTTATGAAACCAAACATTTAGTTATATTATTTTATGGAGTAAATTCAAGATACTTGGAGTAATTTAAGGAGTATGTGTCAGCATGCAATTCATTGGCTGTACTGCAAAATGAGATCAAATGAGTGATGTCAAAAGACAACTGACTAGAACATGCTAACTCAATGATATGCATGAAACATCAGTGAGGAATAATAAATACAATTTTGTGGAATGTATCAGGTGCATTATCTGGAATATGACAGTAAGAATTCCATACATTTTCAAAGAACTGTGATGTTATGAATTTCTAAACAACCTGCAAGGTGAAAATAGACATTCTAAGTTTTCAACCTGTGATTTTTTTCTGTTTTAGAAAAGAAAAGTAGTGGGTATAGTTATGGCATGTTTAGACTTAATTATGTCACTGAAAGTTAACTGAAGATTAAAAAGCAATGAGTATAATATCAAGAAAAAATCTGTTGGTTATAGACCTGCATTTGGGGTTTGAGTGATAATTTTGGTCAATGCATAGATTCCGTCACAATGTAATTATGAGAACAGAATCTGTAAGCACTTACAATGAACACTGGAATGTGTTGCTATCATGATTATATGACTTAAATAAAACCTTTTCTCTTAAAGACTCTTGAAAGGGCATAGCATTAGCAAATACATGCTGCATGGAGAAAAAAATTGAGATTCGTTGGGCATACACGTTTAATCAGGGTCTATATTATATCACTGACCACTTTACTTGTCTAACGCCTAAATGTTGACAGCTAATGGTCGACAACTGACAATGTCAAATGGCCAGTTAAGCAAATTCTTGCATCGGGAAATAATTTGCTTGTCCATTATCGGGAATTTGCCCTTTCCCCAATGCAGAGCGATCTTGGAGTTGGTATATACAGTTAGGGGGTGGGGAGGACACAGCCCCCCCCCCACATTGGGGGTGGGGGGTAAAACCCCCCACTTTGTTACAGCTTGGAAGATTACGTTAGTTTGGCATGGTCAAGCAAATTCTTTCCCGATAAAAGAATTCATTTAACTGGCCATTTGACATTATAAGTTTTCGACCCTTAACTATCGACATTTAGGCATTCGACGAGTTAAGCGGTCGATGATATAATATAGACCCTTTAATCATACTCAGTAGCACTGGAATAACTTAGATAAATAAACAGTTAATCTCCCTGTCAGGTACAGTAGGCTCTGTATTAGATTACCTTACTGAAGAGCAAAGGGAGCTTAAAAAAGTAAGATGCCATAATTAGAAAAGGGGGTGGCCATTTCCCCAGTTATTATATTGTAAGGTGAGTTAAAGGAGAAATCTCAAGTCCCTCATTTATTTTTATAAGGAAACATGAGACACTAACAGCTGGCATATTCAAATGTTGCAGTCTGAAGATAGCTGAAGTACTTTATCAGTGGTCATGATGCTGAGATGTCTAAGAAAATATTCTGACATTTTATAGAGTCTGCATAAGGAAATAATGCAGAGGGACAGAGTGATACATTAGGGAATCAACCTAAAGAAAAAAGAGAAGTTAAATCCATTAGTAAAGGGGAATGTCACATTCATTTAATTATGAATGCGGGAAGACCAAGAAGCAAATAAGATAAGAGATGTACCAGGATATTGTATAAGGAACCTGAAAACTAGGCAAAAAATTGTTGGATAAGAAATACATATAGGCAACTAACGACAGGAAAGTCATGCTGTATAGTTCTTAAAAAATATATTAAATGTTATAAAATGTAACAGTAGTAAATCATTTTGTCATACAACATGGGGCAAAAAAGTACCAAAGTAAATCAAATGATCAATAGAGTTAGATGGAATTATTTTAGCTATTTTATTTTATCAAAAAGAAAGTTTAAATTTTTCCTTTATTAAAGGTTTCCGTGGGGCAGAGAAAAGTAAATTTCGGTGTTATTACAGTACAGGAAATACAAAAAAAAAAAAAAAAAAAAAGAGAGAGAGAAAGAAAGAAAACATGCACACAGCTGGGAAGTAAGGAACTGAAAAAGCCCAATTACACTTTTATGTACATCCCACAATGTTAGGCCCATATAGTGACACATTAGTATAAAGTTTATTTGCATCATGCGAGATTTAAAAAAACTTAGAACTTGCATTGCCAGTTCCCAAAAAGTGGAGACCTAATGGCAAAAAAACTCTGGATTTACATATACTAAACCTAGGACTGTCATTTCTTGGAATATTCCCTTTTTCCTTAGGAATAGAGATTTCACAGTTGATAAACCAAAGTATGATAGGTATTGACGGCTTCCCCCCCTGCAAAAAACAAGTTTAAAGGAGAGGTATGATATTTAATATTCAGTCTCATTTTATATTTTCAGTCTTTTTTTCCATTGACTTGGAACTTGGCGATGTGAGTCTTCAGATTTCAATGGAGAGCCACTTTCCTGACATGTGATATGAAGGTTTTATTATCTCCTGTATAAAAATGGACATTACTGACTTCTCAGATGGCTTTTACTTCCTTGACTTTTGATCACTGAAGAATCAGAGAGCCAAGTTAAAGGTTCACTGGTAGAAGTCTGCTTACAAAAAGAATAAGCCAGTTATGAATGCCTGTAAAGTAGTAAAGCCTTTCTCAAATATCATCTACCATCTTTTAGACTTGAAATCACCTTTTCATAACTTGAATCACATGAAGTTCTGGAAATTCATGATAAATTGACATAAATGAATGAAATACTATACTGAATGGCAAACAACTGAGGGGAAACAAACTTCAGTAGCAAAATATCTCAAATATTTGCACATCGAGTGGTAAAAGCGATTGCATGAATTTGACAAGCCGGTAACTTAAAGGGTAGCTTGTAAAATGTAAGAGCTGAAAACGAACAATTGCTCAAATCTAATGCATGAAATTATTTTGTTCTCTCTTTTTTGTTTTTCCATAGCTCAGTCACAGTAAAAGGCATTCAAAGTAAGACGAAGCTAGAGGGGAAATTGTTATAGATCAGAAAGCCATATTCCTCTGAAGCATATACATGTTTCTGGTCAGTGCCATACACTACAGCCCAGAAGACCTAATAATCAAAAGTTTCAGGTGAAATTATGTTTGCAGAATGTAAGACTAAAAGGATCCTGCCATAGCAATGTGAAACTGAGCAATAGGAAGAAGACAGATGCTTTACTGAAGTGTTATATGTCAGGAATAAACATTACTATGAATTGTAGACTGATGTTAGCAGCCAGCACTCCTAGCCAAAGTATACAAATCCAAATTGTACAAATCTTCAGTCTGTTAAAGGACTGCATGACTGTTGCTTCATAGATGGCAATGAAAAGCAAAAAAAACAGCATGGTCTAAGCAAAATAACAGAACGATCAATAGCCTTCTTTTTAAAACACATATATAGACATAAGATGAGGCTACTGGTAGTAGAGAAAACATCAATATTGGCTGCATATTTAAAATCTTAACATCCTGTAAAAGCTGGAGCTGCAGTCTGCCACAAACTTTTCATTCTGTTGTATTATTTTACGCTCTGATTGTGTAACCCAGTAAGGCTTTACATGTTTTGCCGGCTCTCAAAGAATTCCTTCTGGAAGCATCTGTTCTTATTCAATAGCTTATTAACTAGTCAGTTAGCTAACATAATTAAGCATGCTTCAACTGTACATTCATATTATATGGCCATACAGTATATTTCTTCCTTCCTTCCTCTCTTTATTTCTCTTTTTTCTTTCTTTCATGCTTTCATATAATTCTGTTCTTTCTTTATTAAAGCAAATAGTACAGGTTTATATAGAATAATCACAAACATAAAAGAATGTGCATTAGCAATAAAAAGACTGTGTCTACCTAAGTGAAAAACAAGAAATGCAAGCAGAACATATTCCCAAAACAATCAGAAAATTCTGCTTTGTCTACTTTCCTGGGCACAAATGACTGAATGAACACAAAAGAGTTAAAGGGCATGCTTAAAGTAATAGTTAACACTATAGCATGAGAAAAGAAAGAGTATTGTTTATTGGAAGGCAGTGATCCTGAAAGACCTGAGTACAGCATTTCTGTATGACAATACACTATTACCTCCTCCAGTGTGTTTAACCCCTATCCCATTTTGTTTGTGCATGCTTAGCATTTTCATTGGTTGGAAAAGCTATCAGACTTTTGCTGACTTTGTGTCTGTAGCAGGAGTGTTAAAAAGCATTGCTATATACCACAAGCAGTATGGAATAATTTTAAAAGAAATTCTGAAATAAAGGTTCACTCCCTCAAACTCTGGCACCTCAATGAATTTACAAATATAATATTCCTGTGTGGGGTTATTGCAATGTGCACTGATATTTATCTGTGGGTCATAAACAGCAATGGTGAATCAAAGCACCTTCCAACCTGTTATACCCATAAATGAAAAACATTGTTTTTATGTCTTTAGACTGCAATGGTATTGTTTGCGGAAACAGCGATGTGTTTTATTTTGTATTAACCATTTCTGAAAAATATGTTTGAGACATGGAACACCTTGCTTGTTTGAAATTCATCACATGGGAGGTGAGGAAATAGCAGTCTAGTTTAAATCTAACTAAAAAAAAGTCAAAGTGAAACCTCTTACAAATGAATTTATACTAATATCAAATTGAGAAGGAATGTTTACAATGCATCAGTATTACCAACCATAAGACATCCATGCATAGCTCTCAACCTTCCATCTCCAAAATGAGGAACACTTGCCTTCATAATGTGGAAGAAATGGGCAAAATATGGAACACATACTAATGGCTTACTAACAACTTCAACTAGGAAGGTCATAGGATGGTTAAAATATGTTGGTTTTACTTATAAAGAAGATCCTTTAATGAATTAATATGATTACTTTCTATTTACCATGGATTTCATTAAAAAAAAATCCTAACACTGAATGTGTGACAGACTATTTCAGTGTGGAACTTTTAGGAACTTCGAGGAACATTAACTTTTTAAGACCCCAAATGAGGTATGTTCCCCGTAATGAGGTACACTTGAGAGGTATGCATCCATGCCCACAGCAAGCTGACACTTTGTTCCCTAATACCACTGAGTTTCTTCTAGTACAGAATTGTGTTAGACATCATGTGACAAATCATGTGACAGTTAAAATGCAATAATACTTCCTCAGAACAAAGCTGTATAATCACAGCTGCTATAATTGGAGCACAAAACTAGTTCACATATGCTGGAGCCTTCTTAGCTGTTTAAAAGTAGAACACTGTTAATAGGATTAATCGGTGCTCCCATGGAACATTTAATGTCATCTGCCTGCTCTGTTTTTAAGTGTTATCACACCAGTAAAAAAGGCAACACTCCTGATATTGTCAAATATGCAGATACATTCCCCGAGAAAGAAGTACATTCTGCAATTCCCTGTGACATTTAACCAGTTTCTTAAACAAATCTGTCCCTATGAAAAGTAAAAAAAAAAAAAAAAAAATTGCAGTATAGACTGATTATATATTAAAGTAATATACATCTTTTTTTAAAAGAAAGAAACCTTGCAATATGGCAGTACAGACAGATATCGTAAAAGTCCTGACTTGTCATAAATGTAATGCTATAATATAAAAAACAATAATTATGGAACTGTTGTACATATCCATTTATTTATAACTTATTATGCATGCGCTTTCTAAAATTATGAGTACATTAATTTAAATATACAATAATAAGGGAATTAATTATTCCAAATGTGTGTTCACAGTACAGGAGATATTTAAATAATTGACTGTATCATTCTGAGACGCATTTCTTCTGTAATGTCTCTTCCCTATGCTTTTTGCTTATGCAAAGGTTCTGACTATGGAACTGGGTAGTTTTACAGTGTTAATAAGGGTAAATGTCATTGCGTACCCAGGCTTACTTATAGATCTGTTCACTGCTTTAATTAATTAATGCATAAAACCACAGCAAATACATATATGAAATATCAGGCTGAGACAGCTGCTATTTTCCAGATCAGAACATAACTGTTACTACCTCACATTGTCTAAGGCAAAGTCTGTTGCAAATAAAGCAACGGATGCTTACAGAAATGATCATAGCATTACACTTAGATGTGCATAATTATTACCTATGTTTATTTAATTTTTATAATGATAAACCATACTGTTTTAGAAAATGTTCTATAGGATAACTCAGACAGACAGAGAGAGAGAAAGAGAGAAAGAGATTGTCCATGAAGATATATTGAAATAGCACATTATATAAGGACTGTGCTTATAATGTTTGTATTAGATATGTAAGAGGCCCCAGAGATCTAATTGCCAACATCCACTAAATAACAAAGAATGCAAGGAAGATGTAGAAAAATATTTACTTCTGCCTTATTGACCAGTGTAATGCCTACAATGACAAACTTTGGCAAGTTCTCAGAGAAATGTGAATACTGGATTACTTTTTTTGTCTCCTGAAAATCTGTATGCAGTCTAAGATGTAACACAACTGTGTATGGAATAACTGACAGGTTCAAAACTGGAAAAAGAGTGTCACACTACTTGTTTAATTTATATATTGTCTATTTCATGTGAAATGCTAGGTAGATGAATAAGATGCTAGAATCAAAACTGCTGGGCAAAATATTCACAATCCCAAATATGCAGGTGATGCCACTCCTCCGATAGTGAAAGGTGGGCTGGTGGTGGTGCTGAGTGAAAGAACAATTTTTTTGAAAGCATTGACTATAGTTGTTCCTTTCATAAACCTGCAATGACCACCTAGTTTCTCATTATATTTGGCCACTATCTACATCTCTGGATTTCTTCCCCCGAAATGATATATACATTCTTCTCCAAAACAGCATAAGCCATAGTGTGAGCCCCTTACCTTTAAGAGAATTAGGAGAAGGGATAACCAACTGCATTGGTGCATTCCTGAAACGAAAGAGTGGTGTGATTATTGCCAGTTCAATATCAATAAAATAATATTCTTGTCTTATGGAAAGCTCATTGGTGACTAGTCAACCGTGATTGCTATTTTAAAGGAAAATGTCATATTGTGTAGGTACCAGAAACTTGCTTGTACTTTTTTAAAACTTTAATTTCCTTGCCATGGAATCAAAGGAAGGGAAAGCCCACCTACTTTTTTTTAAGCTTAACTTCTCACATATCTTGCAGAGAAAGCTATCTCTGCCTGCATGCCATACCACAGACACAGATAAATCTGTAGTTTATCCTGTCGGGTACTGCTGTCAATCTTAGATGGACAATAAATCCAGCTAATGTCAGGAGCATGGCAGCTGCTATTAAGAAAGACTGAAAGTGTGGAACTATTTTCCACTGTTTATATTGCAGAAAAAAGAACTTAGCACTCTTCTTTCATAACAAAACAAAGCAATTAGATCAGTCAGGGGTTTAAAGGCAGTTGTCACCTCTTCTGGAAAACTTACATAAGCAGCACAGTATTAAAATGTTAAGCTTTAAACGATGGTTATTTGTAATAGTTTATATATTAAGATAATTTAAATGTAGTATCAAGGATTTCTGTGGCATTTACAGAAAAGTCGGAAAATACTTTTTCTTGTAAAGTAGCATTTATGATTTTCAAGCCCCCCCCCAACAAACACACGCACAAGACAGAACTGCAGAGAGACAAATGGCAACCCTATCAACTAGGTGTACTGATACTGTTTATAAAAGGTCTTTTATGTTTTTTTGTGACATCCATCCAGAGGGTGTTGCATATCTGATTCACAGTTCCATAGTAAGAGACTCCCACTGATTTTGAGTCAGTCCTTAAAGCAGTAAAGTGCATGAGCATTTTGTAATCAACAAAGGAAATGTGACTATTGATGGCAAGCATATCATACAGCTGCAAATACTTTAACATACATTTACTATGTGCTCTTTAATTAAAAACATTAAGAAAAGAAAATCAGAAGTACTTTAACTTTGTTTAAATGCATATAATGCATATCTAACTGTGTGTGTGTGTGTGTGTGTGTGTGTGTTTATGTATATTTACACACACACACACACACACACACACACACACACACACACACATATATATATATATATATATATATATATATATATATATATATATAGTTCTATATAGTATATGTGTGTACGTGTATATATATATATATATATATATATATATATATATATATATATATATATACATGTAGAGAGAGAGAGTACTTGTGTAGCACACATAGGATCATAGGAAGTTACTAGGCTATTGGCCCTGAGGCCCTTATATGCCTAGCCAAGAGTTTAGCCCATGTATAGACAAATCAGCACCCATAGGTGGAATCCTAGGAATGTATTTTCTATTTCTCATTCTGTTATCCAGGTTGTGCATAAAAATGAGTAAAGAGGTACTCTGCTTGACATGGAGAGGGAGCCTACTCCACAGATGGGGGAGTCTCTGGGACACAAATCTGTCCTGCCAACAAGTCATATTGATGTCACAGACCAGGTTGACGCCGTGTGTATGGGTTACTTGAGTGGAGCTTGACTTGCGAATATGCAGCAGTCCCATCAAGGAGGGGTCAGAGATCGCTTTGTATGCCAGACAGAGGTCATGTCTGAGGAATCTGTATGAAATAGAGTAGAGGGATAGGGTTTTAGCCTATCTGTGTAAAGTATACTTTTAAGGCCCTAGATTATCCTGGTGAGGAACCTTTAAGGTCTCTCCAGCTGCTGCATGCGCTTTGCAAGGTACATGCCGAATTGGGCATTGTACTCAATAATGGGCCTTATAAGGGAAGAATACAGGGATGTTATGACTTCCTTGTCCCTGGACGAGATACCCTTACTTATGAGGTGGGCCATGTAGAAAGCTTTCCGTACAATGGAAGCAACATGGTGCTAAAAAGTCAGCTTGCTATCAATCTGGGTGTCCAAATCACTTACGACTGACTGCATGCTTAGGACATTGTTATTAATGTGATAATTTGTGGGGACATCACTCTCTCCAAAGGATACGATAATGCATTTTTTTGTATTCAGCTTAAGGCCATGTATCTGCCACCAGTCATTTGTTTGTTTGAGACCCTCTTGGAGACTGTCCATGTCACTAGGGGAATTTATGAAAGTGCCCAGCATGCAGTCATCTACAAATGTGGTCAACCATAGCCCACTAGTTCTGGCCTGCACCTCAGAAAAGAATATCCCAAATAACAGAGGTGCCAAGACCGAACCCTGGGGTACATCACTCGATACGGATCTACTGCTTGAGGTGACTTCCCCTATTTTGACAAGGTGGGTTCTATCAGTGAGCAAGTTAGCTACCCATCTAGTAACATATGGATTGATGCCTAGTTGAGAGACTTTATCTATTATGCCTGAGTGGGGAATAGTGTCGAAGGCTTTGGCCAGGTCAAGGTAGGTGGTCTACACTGTCTTCCCCTCATCCATGGCTTTGGTGACTGTCTTAAAATAGTTGGCCAAATTTAACAGACATAACCTCCCCTTGATGAAGCCAAACTGTGTGGGATTGACTATTTGAAGATTGCCAATGTCCTTGTTAATGAGATCTATGATAATATGTTCCATGGCCTTGCAGATCAGGCTAGTTAGGCTGATGAGTTTATGATATTCCAGATCGGTAGATGCTCCACCTTTGTGTAAAGGGATGACAGTGGCTGTCCTCCACTCAGTTGGGACAAAGCTGATAATCAGGCTTTGGTTGAATAGGGCATCTAATGGTGCTGCAAGTTCCTGCCTGAGTTCATGTAGGATGCAGCCTGGGATGTTATCGGGTTCCATGGAGGCTGTATTGTTTGCCTTTAAGAGAGCAGTAATACCTGATCCTTAGATATAAGGGGTAAGGGCAGGTACTGGAATGTCCTGATTTACTGATAGGGGACAAAGGAGTGACATTTTTACTGACTCTGTTTGCCAGCATGTTAGCTATATCTACAGCATTTGTACATGTGGTGTCCTTGACCAACAGTTCTGAACAGATCTGAGTGCTACCTTTGAGATTATGGACATAGGTGAAGAAGACCTTATGATTATCTCTAGTAGATGTGGCCAATTTAGGCTCAACGTTTGCTTTGGAGGATTTCACTAGTGCTCTTATTTGCTTGCTTAGGCTAAGGAGAGATTGCTTTCAACTGGGCACCTGCTTCTTCTTGGTCCTGGACAGCAATTGTTTTCTTTTGTTATAGAGTTTATTTATTGTAGATGTCCACGGGACAGGTTTATTCTTCCTTGCAGAGAATGATTTAGTCCTGTCAGGTATTGCTGATTCCATGCACCTATAAAAATGTTCATATAGTAATTTGGTATAGTTTTGGACACTGGTGCCAGTTTCTAGAGAGGGGAAGGGGGCTGTGAAGCTGTTTATGGCATCCCTTAGGAGGCTGTAATCAGATCTGGAGAATGTTTTATGTTTGACCCTAGCTAGAGGAATGTTAGGGGAGATGGTGACTTCAAACATGACCGCTTTATAGTCAGATCTTACAAGGGAGGATGATACTGCAGGGATGCTGCAGTGGTTACTCATGTTGGCTAATACCGAGTTCAAGATATTATCACCTCTTGTGGGGGTATCGACTAGTTGTTCCAAAGCATCTGCATTGACAAAATCGAAGAATCTCTGAGCATTTGTATTCTGGCATGAGTATTTCTTCTAGTCTATGTTTGGGCAATTAAAGTCACCCAGGATCAGGGCAAAGGACTGAATCTTGATAGATTCGAAGAGGTCTAGATAATGCAGTTTGGGCATCTTGAGTCAGATTTGGAGGCCAGTAACTAGCTATGATTTGTATATGGATCTTGTCAATGGTGTCTCCTATGCATCATACTGTTTGACTAGCCTGGAGGTGTGTATGTCTTTATTTATTTATTTATTTATTTATTTGCAGTTGGTTTACCAGGATAGTCCACTGGGCCAAAAGAACCCGTTTTCAATGGAGTCCTGGGGAGAAAAGCTCCAAAAAATAGACATACAGACTAGGTACATACAATAGAGAAAGCTCTATAAGCAAACAAACAGACTAGGCACATACAATAGATTACTAAAGATACTTATACAATTTTAAAAGAGAATACAGTCATTGAATTCACATTTGAGGTACTTTCAACTATGCAATCTTATAGAAGTAAAGTAGAATAAATGTGGGGTGCGTTAGGGCTTAAAGTGGTAGAAATGCTTTGTTATATAGCGTAGTTATTTTGTAGGAAGTAATTGGTTATGTAGGCATAGTTGAGTAATATAGGAATGAATGAGAGATGAAGAGTACCTTATTTTTATGATGGGTGGGAACAAGAGCATTCCCATAGGGACTTAAGATGTGTGTGAAGAGATTTTTTTGAACATGCAATGATTACAGCTGGTGCGAATGGATGGTGGGAGTGAGTTCCAAAGACGAGCTAGGTTAAAGGATAGAAGGTTTTTGCCTGGGGGACGAGTTGGTTCATGTACTTCTAATAGGTTTTGATTGTTTGACCTTAGGACTCTATCAGGTAGGTGCAACGTAAAAGCAGAAGACAGGGAGGGACAAAGAGAGGGATTATTAATGAGCTTATGGGCTAGGGTTAGCTGAATGAAGTTGAGCTGATGTGGAAGTTCAAGCCAATTAAGTTTTTGGAGAGAGGAACAGTGGTGGGTGGAGGACCTGTGACCGTTAGCGAACTTGGCGATTTTGTTGTAGCAAGAGGAAAGTTGTTTCTTTAGAGAGGACTGAAGATTAGTTAGGAGAGGCGATCCATAGAGAAGGGAGGGAATAAGAAAGGAAGAAGAGAGGGCAATTTTGGTGGTCTTTGTGAGGTATTGATTTTGACGGTAGAGCATGCCAAGTTTTTGGTGGGTTTTTTTAATATTTAGTTGTAGATGGGAGCTGAAATTAAGCTGGTTATCAATTTGGACACCAAGTAGCTTAGTTTCAGACACCAGTTCTAGGATTGAGTTGTTTTGACTAGTAATCAAGAATGTGTTTGTATTGAAGGGAGTAGTTTTGGAGGGGGTAAATACCATGAGTTTAGTTTTGGAGGCGTTGAGAGCTAGGTGGTTTATTTTCATCCAATGCTCAATGATTGAGAAAGCTTCTTGTGTGAGATTTTGAAGCTTAGAGGTAGATATGGCAGAGCAGATAATGGTAGAATCGTCAGCATATTGGATGATGTTAGAGAATGGGCTAGATTTGTGAAAATCATTTATAAATATGTTGAAGAGAAGAGGACCAAGTATAGAGCCTTGGGGAACTCCGGTGGGGGTACTAAGAAAAGAGGAAGTGGCCTTTTTCCATTTTACAGCTTGGTATCTGTTTGATAAGTAGCTGGAGAACCAGTTCACAGAGGAGGGAGAAAGGTTAAGTTTCGAAAGTTTTGTTAAGAGCAGACTGTGTGAGATAGTATCAAAAGCCTTAGAGAGGTCAAGTAGTAGGGTGGAGACAATTTGGCCGGAATCGCGTGCTTTGTTTACGGTTTTGAGATAGGAGAGGAAGGCTGTCATGATGCTATGATTTGGCCTAAAGCCATGTTGTGTAGGTGTGAGAAGGTTATTCTCTAGAAGATGTGGTAGTAGTTGAAGTTGGATACACTTTTCTAGAAGCTTGGAAATGGGGGACAGGATAGCGATGGGACGGAAGTTGCTAACATTGCAGTTATTACCACCTTTATGCAGAGGGATGATAAAGGCTTGTTTCCAGAGTTGGGGCACAGTACATTCCAGGATTGAGCGGTTGATGAGAATGCTTATGGGATAGGCAATTGCTTCAGCAGCTATGCTTAGGAAGTATGAGGGGATGTTATCAGGTGCATTTGTGCCAGGCTTCAATCTTTGAAGGAGTTTCTTTATTGTAGAAATGGGTATAGGTTTTAATGAGAATAGAGCAGAGTGGAGAGGGAGAGTATTTGATGCTGGTAGGGAAGATGAGGAAGTTAGAGTAGGAGAAGAGTTGGGGGATATAGAGTGAGTAGATGGGAATGAGGAAGGAGCAGAAGTGCAGGGTGGATGTTTGGCAGGAGAGGGTGGGGGGGGGGGTATTGGATGGTGAGGTAGAAGTAGGAAAAGAGGAAGTTAGTTTACTAATGGATTCAATGAAGAAGGAGTTAAACTGAGTGGCCAAATCTAAATCTGGGGCATTAGGGTCAGGGGTAGGGGTGTGTGGTTTACTGGGGTTTAGGAGAGTGGAGATTCCTTTCCAGAATTTCTGTGGATTTTTTTATTATTGTTTTGGAGGGTAAAGAAGTAATTTTGTCTGTCAGAGATAGTAAGCTTTTTTGCTTTGTTTCGAAGGGTTCTGTATTCAGTGTGGGATTCAGGGGTCTTTCTTTTCTGATAAAATGCCCAGGCTTTATCTCTAAGGCACATGGTTGCTAATGTGTTTTTGGTAAGCCAGGGGGCAGAATTATTTTTTATTCTCTTTGTCCTTAAGGCTTGGGAATCTAATACTTTTAGGAATGTAGAGTTAAAGTGGAAAACTGTGTCTTCTAAGGATAATGTCCTTAGATTGTTTCAGTTAATTGCTTTTAGAGAATCTAAAAAGGTTGTTGGGTTAAAATTTTTGCGGTTGCGGGTAGTAATATAATTGTGGGGGTAGTGAGAGATACAGGGGAGTCGGTGGGTGAAAGTGGGCATATGATCACTTAGAGCGTCGGGAAGAGTACCACTGTCAGAATAATAGTGGGGATGTGAAACTAGGATCCAGTCTAATATACTGCCACAGGAGAGGTTTTTAGATGGACGTGTTACTTTGTTGATTAGCTGGGAAAAGTTATATAGGTTGATGTTAAGGGGGTTAGTTGGAGATTGAATGGAGGTCCAGTTGATATTTACATCACCTAAGATTATGGTTTCATTACTAATGTTATTGGAGAGCCAGGAGAGGATATGTTCTAATGTAGAGATATTGTCCCCTGGGGGGATTTAGAGGGATGCAAGACATATGTGTTTATGCTTATTGACTTGAAGGAGAGTGAGGAGTAATTCAGCATTGTTGAAGTGTGGGATAGGTTTGTCATAGGGAGTAATTAACAAGGAAGTTGAAAATATGAGAGCTACACCACCGCCTTTTTTGTGGGACCTGTCTTTTCTAATGATAGAGTAGTTAGGTGGAATTATTTCAGAGTCTTTTATATGGGGTTTTAGCCATGTTTCTGAGATAGATAGGATGTCAGGTTTATTATGTGTGAGCCAGGCATGGAGGGTTGCTATTTTATTGACTATGCTTTGGGAGTTTAATGAAGTGAGTAATAGAGGATTGCGCATGGGGGTGGAGGTAGTTCCCTACCTTTAATACATATTGAAGCTTTAATATATATTGAAACTCCACCTCCATTGGATTTACAACCCACAGTTTGGGGTCTGAATGTATGATAGGATGAGTAACCAAGTATGGCTAGGGTGCTCTCCGCAGCTTTGAACCATGTTTCTGTGACTGGGAAGATGTCAGCATTTTCCAGGGTTAAGAATACTTGCAATGAGTGCAGTTTCATGTTTATACTCCTAGTGTTTAGCAGCATATCCTTTAATTTGGCTTTTGTTGAAATTTTTATGTTGGTAGTTTTAACCTCATCACTTTTTCTAAAAAAAGCACTATGGGGGAGGCAAGTGCCTTTACCAGAAGCCAGAAGCCTAAGTGAGACAGATGCAGGCCATCTCTGGCAAAGCATCATGGTCTGTCGATCATATCTTCCTAGGCTGTCAGGTACTGGAAACCCCTGGAATGACAAAAGAAAGTGTTTGTATTGTGGCATCATTCTGGGTGATGGTAGAATGCTGCTTAAGGCTAGAGACATACCTGTCTGGGACACATATTCAGACATCTTACATGTATATACAAAAATGTGTGTGTGTGTGTGTGTGTGTGTGTGTGTGTGTGTGTGTGTGTGTGTGTGTGTGTGTGTGTGTGTGTGTGTGTGTGTGTGTGTGTGTGTGTGGTGTGTGTGTGTGTGTGTGTGTTTGCATGTGTGTGTGTGTGTGTGTGTGTGTGTGTGTGTGTGTGTGTGTGTGTGTGTGTTTGTGTACTTTATGTCCTTTAAGTAAAAACAAATCAAAATGGAAATTTTGTGTAACAGTAAATGTGTGTATACACATAACACAGACACACACACACACACACACACACACACACATATATATATATATATATATATATATATATATATATATATATATATATATACATATATATATATATATCAATATGTGTATGTGTGTGTGTGTGTGCGTGTTTAGATGTGTATAAAATGTAGCATGTATAATACTATATGTGGAATGGCTGCAGTACAGTGTGACTACATCTACAGAGAAATATACAATAGCTATTTTTGTAAGTAGTCACACATGCACTGACATATGGATGTGCATGTGTGTGTGTGTTTGTGTGCATCTGTGTACTTACATAACACACACACATGCACACACACACACACACATATATATATATATATATATATATATATATATATATATATATATATATATAAATATATATATATATATATATATATATATATATATATATATATATATATATATATACATATATATACATATATATATATATATATCTATATATATATATATATATATATATATATATATATATATACAGAGAGAGAGAGAGAGATACATACAAATATACACAAATATATACATAAATGGGGCATGTTTCTGCATGGGTGTATTAAGTAATTATCATCATCCTAATCAACCTTCTTTTTCATATTTTCGTGTCCCAAATCTTTTTAACCATACTAGTTTCTATGCTCCACTGTAATGGTTGTTTCACTCCAAAATTTGTAGGTTTAGTATGTTTTCATACTATCTTGTGGCAACAAAAAGTGATGCAAATATAGTTATCCCCCTCCCTTTTCTTCTGTGAAGCCATAAACCATTACTTTGTTGATTCTTTAGAGAAAAGTAACATCTTATAGTGTTATGAGTTGTGCAATACATGTGCATACAATCCGTTATTTATAATAAAGTTAACACTGTAAAGTTAAGCATAATTAATGTATTCATCCTAGTAGATATTGTTTAATGTTTTACTTATTCACTGTCACACCTTGGCTATGTGTAGCACATACAATCTTTGTCAAACATTTTTCTGGCAGCATTTTTTTTTTCTCTGTATTGCTAAGTGCATTGATTACTTGTTATTATCTTTGCCAATGTAACCCGGGTCTTGACTGAAAAGGGTCCTGGGACAAGTTCATTTTCCTAGTTTGCATAAATACAAGGTGGTGAATATGACAGACATAATTAAGGAACTAGTAAAGCACAGTTTAATTCTGCATCATTCAGGACAGAGAAAAAACTTCCCAATGAATGCATTGGAAAGTAGCTGACAGACTTAGATTAAAGTCCTTTCCAGTTTTAGTTGACAACTGTAAATGATGCAGCAAGGATCATTTACTGCAGTGAGACTTTTCACACCTCAGTTTGAGAGTGTGGGAGAAAGCTCTGTCAATTCCCTTAGAACTACAAAATAATCCCTTTACAGAAGCTTGGCATTACCTACTCTCTTTTGCTGGAAGTAGCTAACAGCTATTTATAGCATAGAACAAGCTCTGACAGACACATCAATGAGTTTCACTCCAGGAAACATAGAAGTAGCTCTCTTACAGAAGGTGTGTGAGATGACAGTGCTTCACACTCCTATCATTATTTCTTAATGGGATGATAATAGCATGACTCATATAAAGAGAGCTTAAAATATTCTGGGAAGAAGGAATGAAAACAAGAAAACAAGATCATGTTACCAAAGCAGGCCTCATAAGCTTTAATTTTGTGGGAAACATATTAAAATTGTAAAAGAATCACTTAGATTGATATTGAGGCATTAAAATAGCTCATAAACAAAGATACAATGAAAATGTGTTCTCCTGAGTTCTAAGTTAGAGTTTTCCTTTAAGTAGTGAATAGACTGCATGGACCAGACTGTCTGTCCACATATGTTTCATTTCATTGTAATACAACTCCTTGGTTCTTCAAAGAAACTGGCACCACTGAGTAAAATGTTATTCCAAGTGCAACCATGGAAATTGATTGAGTCATGTATTGTGTCCTGAATGCCCAATTACTTTGTGTCTTTGGTAAGAAGTATCTGTTTTGCAGGTTACAATCTGCACAAATTTCCTACTATAGTAAAATCCAGCAGAGTACCCTTTGTCCAGTAATTTATTAAATTTTGGGGTCTTCTCTGAGGTTAATATTTTTCCCATCTGTTGAAAAAGAGGTTTTACTGATCCCAATCTTTAAGTAAAAAAGGGCAACTTATCACCTTTGATAGTTACCTAACAAGCTTAAGTGTAATTTATCAACACAGTTATGAAATTAGAAGATATTTTAAATGCAGCTTAAATCATTCACAATTGCTCTTATCATTATCTGTCCAGCTTTTGCAGTCACTGTAGTGCTTAGCTTGCTCTAAGTAGATAAGTTAATACTTTTCATAGATTTATCCCAGGCTTATGACTAATAGGGTCTTTAAAAGCCTAGCCATGTAACCAAACCTGGTTTTGTTCCAGAGTTGCTTGGATGCCTATATGGTGAAATATGTTAGTAAAGAGGTAGCTAGGGGTTATGTGAGGGTACGTTAGTTGGGGATTAATTTATGTACTGTCATCCTCCGTCCATCAGAGACATGGGGATAGACCAGGGATGAATTTGTGATTTTCCATCCAATGATAAAGGTTTCTTTTTTCTTTTGAACATGGTCAAGTAGATGGGGAGCTTATGACATAGACTGGGGATCAACTGAGACACAAATTGATTCCTCCTGTGATGATAGAAGGTACTGCCAGTCATGGCAGGAGAAGCAGGGCAGTGGATTTGTAACATATGCCAGCACAGCTAGCTGGAATTGTGTAAATAATTATATGTCATTTGTATATCAACCTGCTTTGTACTGTTGCTTGTGCTGAAAATGTATTAGTGAGGTTTGTTTGTGTTAAAATATATCAACAGTGTGCCCTGATGGAAGGAAAAGAGATGTACATGCATTATTGTAACTGTTTAAATGTATACATTGTAACATCATATACTGGAAATGAAGAGGTTAGTCGTAACACAGCTGACATTGCAAAATATTCTTGAAATTAAATTCTTTATGGGTTAATCCATAAAGATGTTATCCAATACTGAATGGAGCCAGAGATGCAATATCTGGGTTAGATAATAGTTGCTAGCTCATGTAGGAAGAGTGAAATGGTTTTATGGTTTTATGACTTCCAGGAGATCTGAACAAAGCTCTATATGTGTGTATGAACACATAGGTGTTAAAATCATGTTGGCTTCTAGTATAGGTGATAGCATGAGAAACAGAGTCAGATGACCAGATGTGTGGGATGTCATTTTGTAAGCCAAAAATAATATTTAGATATTAGTAGGAGTTTGCTCTCCGTACTCTGGATTCTGTCTTGGATCTGACAACAAGGGCCACTCACCCACATTATTTTGCCTTGTTCTATTCAGTAAGTAACGTAACTAGGGAACAGTAATTTCCTTTAGATTAGTAGTGAGATTAAAAGTACTGTTTTTCTATAACTGTGTGAAACTCTCCATCTGTGTTATTTTTAATATTCCCTGTGACTGAAACGCTAGTGTTCACTGTAAATAGATATTTAGCATTTTCATGTTCTTTTATTATTTATTATTAATTATATTTAAACTTTTCATAGAGACCAGTCCTTTTTTTAGAAATATTTAAGTTTTGGGAGTATTTGGACATATTTATTTGGTGATAGCTCTGGCCACTCCTGAAGCCTTGCTATTTTGTCAACATTACCATTTGTATTAATATTAACTTCACTCAGTATAATTAGGCATCCTTTTAAGAGCTTTATAGTAACTGACTGGAGGCAGTGAATCTACCTTATGGTCTGGGCAAAGTTGGTAGAGTGAGTAATCTGTGCCAGCCTTTCCCAGGTGAGTGTGTCAGCTACTTGGACAGGGACACAAAGCACTGGTTTCACAGACAGAGTGGTGAAGGACTTAGATTGGCCACTTGGCTGAGGACTTAATTCTGAAGCTGTGCCAGTGGAGAGTGTTACTGGGGAAGTGGAGGGAGACAGACAGGGAAATCCAGACTCTGGGCTGAGTCTGTTCCCTGTGTGATCTTAAGGGAAATTGTGCTTGATGCTGAGAGGTCTGCATTTGGAAATACTGAGTGTACCCATTTGCATTCCAAGTGCACTTCCTTCTCCAGTATCAATGGTAAGGATTCAGGCTCCTTGATTACTAGCCCAGAGTGGGGACATCACATATTGGTTGTAGTGCTGGGATCATCACATCTCCAGCTGGTTCTGTTTATGTCGCATACAAATAGGTCCATCAGGGCTGGATCTGAAGATGCCTTTTACACCAGGCATAGATTGCTTGTCGGTAACCTATAGGTTACTGAGTACAGAGATAGGACCTTAAGGCAATCTGTGTAGAACAGGGTATTCGTACCCTGAATTCTCCTGATAAATAAACATTTGAGGGCATTACAATTGCTGCAAGTGCATGATTAAGTAAAAGCCAAAGAGGCGCTATACTCAATGATGAGTCTGAAAAGGGCTGACCAAAGTAGTACTGTTACTTCCTTGGACCTGGATGCCCTACCCTTGCTTATGAGTTAGGTGACATAGAATGATTTTCTTACTATTCCTGGCTACATGTTGGCTAAGCATCAGATTACTGTCTATGTATTTTCCCAGATCCCTAGGTATAAGGTCACCTTTAGCGAATTTTTTTACTGATGAAGTAATTAGTTTGGGTGGATGATTTCCCAAAGAGCAATATAATGCATTTCTTTGCATTGAGTTTTTATCCATGGCTTTCACACCAGTAATTTGTTTATGTTAGACCATCTTGTAGGATGTTGATGTTGTGGGGGTGAGAAATCACTGCACATACTTAGTTTTGGTCCTTGTTAACCTTTCTGCAGCATTTAACACAGGTGATCTCAATATCCTGACTGAGAAACATCAGTCTTACTGCTGTCACTCTGCTACTGTTTTGGAATAGGTTGTCTTTTCCCTTTCAAGTGGTATGCAAACAATTGAATGACAGGTAGCAAATATATCTCCTCTGTCACAGTGTATTGTGGACTACACAAAGTATCAGTGCCTTCTAGCTTTACTTGAATCTCTATACTATTTATAATGGTGGAATTTTGGAGTTTATATTTAAGCAGCATAATTTCTTGAAAAAAGTGTCAACCATAGTCAAGTCCTCTTGCAGGCATTTGAGGAACCTTATCTGGCTTAAAATAATGGCATCTCCAGTAGTCTTCATTTGTCATTCACCCTGTGTTTTAACAAATGCATAAGTTACTCTGAGACTATGACTTAGGGTGTGGCTTAACATTTCTAGCTTTAGTTCATTTGCTTTTCATTTACAAATCCTCTAGAATCTTCCAGCATGATGGACTAGGAGAGTCTGATTGGCATTTTTCAAGAAGTCTGACGACAGGTAAATTTGGCCTAGCCAACTTGAATTTATATTAAAAAGACAAATTTTACTTGTCATTTATCTAATATAAAATGTATTTGTAATGTATTTCGGGGATTTATTTATTTTATTTGTTACACTCTTTTCTCTTCTCTTTCTCTTCAGGTTTTGCTGAACTCTACAAAAACTTTTCTGCAAGCATACTGATAAATCTGAAATTTGAATTTAAAATAAAATTTTAGTATGCATTCTTTACTCTCATTTTTTCCTAAATAAATCTACTATCCCATGGATAAGACTTAATCTCCAATTGCTTTGTGAAGAAAAATGTATTAATTGCCATACATCCTTGTAGCATTTCTCTCTGGCAGACGCTGTTATATGTTGTAATGTTATGAATGATCACAGATGGCAACCATGATTTCAGTAGCTTGTAATGAAATAGTGCCTGATAATAACCAATCTAGCAGCTGTTCTTCCTATTTTTATCTTTTGACTTGACATCTCCAGAGTAATATAGCTGGGGACTTTTGGCCCGATCATTGTGAATGCACTGCATAAAAAATATATTAGTAATCCAGAAGCAGAACCCATATAGCAACATGATTCTTAATTCGGTCCACAGTAGTGAGAAAGGATCCTGTGTCTATCCCGGATTATGATGTGTGTGCTACACAGATAGCTCTTTGCATTCACGTAGTTGTCTGCGTATAAAAATACTCTTCCTCTTAGCTTTATTTAGGAGCTGATGATAAATGAAAAATTTACTTTTGTTTCCTGAGAAACAGATATCCACTCCTTTACCTAGCTGCCATCTATATTTTTACTAATATGTTGTAGCTACATGTTGAGGGTCCCTCATGATTTATATTTGATATAAGCTATGTCACAGAAATGGCTAGAATATAAGGCAGGTAATAGCTAAAAGTTAGTCATCTTAATATTAGCACTTCTCTTAAAGGAGAACCACACCCACAGACTCAAAAAGCACATTTTATTTCATCATGGTTTGGTGTTTCCTACATTTTAACACCATTCTGGGACTAGTTACAAGTTTTTAAATATTTTTATAAGTAATTTCTGAATCTGATCACAAGGGGTCTGGCTTCTTGAAGTAATTCTGATTATTTACTCTGCATCCAGTTATCCCACAATGCAGTGCTTGTAGCAGCCTCTTTCTTCCTAAAGCTCCTGTCACTGCATTGATTTTACATGCATACACTGCTGTCTTTCAGTCAGTTAATTTTAAGTAACATTTCATGCCATTCAATGACTACTTAAAACACAAACAGTGCAGATGCCACAGAACAAACTTTCAAAGTGCTTTTTACTGCTGCTTCTTTTTAGAATGGCTAAATTGTAGTATTTTATGATGCGTGCATTGTACTACTTCGACTCATCTCCCATCCCCCTTCACACCTAACTTCTCTAGCTGTCAAAGTGCTAAGGGTAATTTGAGCTATTACATGCTGTGACTGACAGCTCACAGCAGGAGACTTGACTCATGTACTGTTTCCTTATTCTAGCCTTTACTTTCTGTAAGGGTAATGGAAGGACCAGGGAGCTGTGACATCATAGCATGGGTGACAGTCGTGATGATGTCAGTTTGGCGAGGGAATTGGCCAGAAAACTACCTGTATTCATTGCCCTTGATGACATCAATGAATTGGAGACTGCAGCAAGCTTTTTCAGGGTGGGATAGAAACAGTTGATTTAAAATACTTTAAATTCTGTATTGTTGTTATTCATACCAGGGACAGTAAATAGGGAGAAAAGGGACAGAGAAGTTGAGCATTTAATAATAGAATGACATTGTGGTCCTTTAATAATAAAGTGCCTTTGCACCCATGACTGTGTTGTCAAAAATAAATAAGGTGGAAAGCATAGGAGCTTGTTTTGTTTTAGCATGGAAAGAAGGACCTGATCAGAGATGGACACTATACTTTAGGTGCTTTTCAGTGGTGCATATAAGCCACACTGTCATCTCATAGCAAATACATTTTTTTCCTTTGTTAATAGAGTTTTAATAGGCCTATTGGATGTCAAAATACAAAGGGAAGGATTGCTTTGTAAGTAATATAGCCATGTAAGAGACAAGACTGTTTTCAGCAAGGTTGCTGCTGTTGGAGATTTAACCTTTATGAACATACAGCAACCTCTGACACAGTTACATTAAGCATGACACTGTAGGAATCTATGAACATTTATGTTCATTTACATTTTATAAGCACACATACCAGAGAGTGTATAAGTTATTGTAACTGACAGAGAACATTATAGCTTACAGTGAGTCTCTTGATCAATTGATAAAACTGAAGAGGTGATTTGGAGTGATAAGCTTACTGGTTGGTTCTTCTATCTAGAAGAAGAAGAAGATTCACCAATGACTGCAGGGAGCTCTTCAGTACTTCATCCACAATGTTAGCAACTTGTCCCAATTTTTTTTATAATGGGTTAATTGGCTAAACACAAAGCCTCATTATCCTCATATCTAAGACTAGCTTCTGACATGGATTCCCAACTCCTTTTTTGTCCAGCTAAAAAGAAGCTATTTACCATTTATTTACTGACTTCAGTTGTTGACAATGAAGTGCAAATGAGTATCTCAGGGAATGAGTAAGCTGCTTTCACTCCCATCTGCCACAAGCTCAACATAATGTTCAGGATTCTGTGCCTTAATATCAAATTTAGTCCTATGTCTATGCACTAGGAATTTGTACGGCTAGATTGTCTTGTTAGACATGTATACACCATTTGAAAAGCTTTTATGTTTAGTAGCGGGTTCTGCAGAGTTGACTTTTTTACAGGGCTCACTTCAATACTTTGAGTAGATGACAGAGATTGGTTGTATATATTGAAAGCAGGAAGTAGTTAGGTTAAGAAATTAATCATGCAACTGGCTATATGAAATAATCTGTGCTTTCCCATGACCCCTCATGATTGGTTATAATATCAAGCATTGATTATCTCACAGCAAAGAATACGGCATGAATTGTTTCTTTGGTTTCTTTATTTACTATCTATGCATGTTATCAGATTGACACATTAAAAACTATGAGATTGACCTTCTGAGATATCATTGCTCACAGGGCACAACCCATCATTTTGACTCTATACTCAGAACCAGGTAGGTTAACTCTGTACAAGTTCTAGGCATTTTTTTATGTCTATTGTTTATTTATTTAAAATTTATTAACCAGATTACAAAACTGGTACAATACCATTTTTAGATCCTATCCAGGACACAAGGTAACACAACACATAAAATAAGCCAAACGTAGAAGGAATAGAAATTATAGTTACAATACTATCATTACAAGGCAAACAAACAAGCACATGGATTAAACACAAAGTCATAAATAGAGGTAAGAAATATTTTTCATTACAACAATTGCTAATATGTCTCAAATAAACAAAATAACACAGCCAAGACATACCTATTTAATTATAGTTTTTGATGGTAGAAAAAGGAGTTAGCCAGCATACTTGGAACAGGTGCATTGAAATTCTATTATCAAATATTAAAAAAAAAACAAATGACAAAAAACTATAGGTTGTGTGAAAAGAGTAAAATCCAAATAGAAATGCACTGCATCAAGCAGTCTATGAACACAGCAGAAATGGTGTTTTCATCTTGTTTAATATAAAAAATATTCAGAAATACAACACCACAAGTGATAGCAACAAAATAAAGAAATAATTAGCTAACTAACTAACTAGCTTTTCTCCCAGGGCCTCCACTGAAAATGGAAAAATATCCAGCTGGACAAGCCCGGTTAACAAATGTAAAATAAAAATAAAATAAAGAAATAATAAAACTAACTAACTAAATAAATTAATTAATACATAAAACCTAACACTTAATGTTTATGTTATTGTTAAGCCCTGGAGAACAGTGTTAATTCTAATCTGCCATCAAAACTCCTTAATATATAAAAATAATTTGATTTAATGGCTTAACATCAACATATTTGAGGGCAAAGTGATAACTTTTTGAATGCTTAGTAAATAATGAAATGCCTATACAGTTCAATTCTTGGTCCTCATGCTGTACATGTGTTCCTATGTCCTTTGTCCAAATTCCTGTTACATTCAAGGTGCTTTTTTTTTACATATAGACCTGTAAAGATGTGTTAGGGCAAGGTATCGACTGCCTACCATGCATTTTCATTGTTTACAGCTCCCACAGGAAAATGTTCCTAATGCATTTAACAAATGTCCTGCAAAATTTCTAGTCTAGGTATTTTCAAAGACTAACTTTTAATTGCTGTCCATCTTGTAAATAATTCTCAGTGCTGGACCCATCTTCCTAAATAAGTCACTCTTTCCCTGTAAATTTTTTCAGCTGTTGACAATAATATTTTCAGTACCAGAACTGTCTCTAATGTGAGAGTTATAATTGAATCTAGTAGTCAATTTTGGAACTACTGAAAAACCGACCAGCAGAATGTGAGCAATCCAAAGGACACCAAGTTTATTGAAGTTAAGTGCTTTCCTCTCTATTACAGAGCCTTCCTCAGAACAATATTACACAAAAACCCAGCCAAATATATACCCACCCCTCAAGTAACCATTCAAAATTGCGCCAAAAATTTTAAAGCAATAGATACAAATCAAAGTTACAACAGTAAAATATTGCATGTAGCAAATAACAAAATTAAATAAATGTTACCATAAAATATTATAATATGTTAATTTAAATTATTAAATAAAATACATGTTAACTTTACTAACCTAAAATTCGATCAAGTTTTTAAACACTAGCAATGATTATAATTTCATTGATACCTGGGTAACAAGAGGCATTTAAAAACAACTGCCATCTCAATTCCATCATATCCAAATGCACATCTGTAATGCAGCCCTGTTCATCCAGCACTAACTGCTCTAAAACCAAAAATTTAAAATCATGTGTTGGATTTTCATTGATATGTCTATACAAAGCACTTGTAACCCTACAATATCTGATGTCACCCAGATGTTCACCTATTCTTAATTTAAATTTTCTGCAGGTTTTTCCAATGTAGAAACTAGAACATTTTCCACATTAAGCCATATACACAACATTTTTAATAATACAATTGTAGTGGCCTCTAATATTGACAGTCTTCCGATTAACCTTAATTCGACCTTCAGTTTCCATTATAAATGGACAAAAAGAGCAGGAATTACATTAAAAATTACCTACTTTTCTATTGATTCTGCCTTCATGTCTAATATTTTCCAAAATGTTCTTTATAGATTTGTCCCTCCTAAAAACATGTCTCAGGTTTTTACCAACTTTCAACCCAACATTAGCATCAAATTGAAGAATCTCCCAATTGGCATTTACCACATCAATATTACTGTTGGCCATGCCACTGTATGTCAAAATGAAGGCTGAGTTGTAAAAAACTTTTTCATTACTAGATCTATTAGTGCTCACAAATCCATGGCCCAATATGGGTCTATAAAAACCTTGTTTACATTTGTGGGTTACCTCATGAGTAAGGTCATCCAAAAGACAGTCAGGATATCCCCTTTGATAAACATATGTGTAATAAAATCTAATTCTACCAAAAAATCCACATCAGAACTCACCATTCTGGCAGCCCACACCAACTGTCCTTTAACTATGGTCCTCTTTTGATGGTGCGGGTGCCAGCTCCCATAATCCAAATAGGAATTTGAGAATGTGGACTTTCTGTGAATTCTGGTGTTAAAATTCATATTACACCAATCTATCTCAAGTTCTACATCTAAGTAGACAATTTTATTCTTACTATAAACATAGGCAAATTTAAAAAAATCCACTGTCTTTTGTACCTTTCCAAAGAAGAAACAAATCATCCAAGAATCGGGTATAGTGTGCAATATTAGACATGTACCAACTATTAATCAGAAATTCCTGCTCCCAATAAGACATAATAAGGTTGGCAAAAATGGGGGCACATGCCACCCCCATTGCCACTCCTTTCACCTGTTTATAATACTGTCCCTAAAACCAAATGTAGTTATTTTTTAAAACTAACTCCATAAGTACACTCAGATTGTTGATTTCATCTTGAGAAAAAATATTGGTTTTATTAAGTTGTTGTTCTAACCAATAAATACCTAAATCATGGGGAATAACAGTGAACAGATTAACCACATCAACAGTTACCATAATCATATAGTGGTTAATTCAATGCCATTTAATCTGTCAATAAATTGCCAGGAATCTTTACTAATATAATCAAAAAAAACCCAGGCACTTCTGCATTTCATGATCTAGGTATTTGGCAATAAAATAAGTATTGGACCTTTTACCATCCACAATGGGCCTGAAAGGTGGATTAACCAGTCCCTTGTGGATTCTTGGTATACCAAAAATATTTGCCACCCTAGGATATTCATTCCTCAAAAAGTGATACTCATCTACATCAGTTTGGGCCTGGGAAATCATATCTTCAAGTGCCAAGTCTATCTTTTTATATGCCACCCTAATCTCATTTACGGAAGTTTCCTCATAAGCTTCATCAAGTAGAATGTTATTCATGCCATCTAAATATTGTCTCTTGTCTATAACTACCACTCAATGGCCCTTGTCTGGTTTCATAAATCTGACCGTGGGATCTTTAATCAATTCAAGCATAAGCTGCTTTTCCTCCCCAGTCAAATTAGAATAATCAAACTTATCAGTGTAAATATAACATTTTCTAATTGCCTTTTCACATATTCTTTCAAACAGTTCGACAGTTTTTTCAATGGAGGGTTAAAAGTACTAGCTTTTTTACAATTATCCCTGGTTTGATTTTCAATTGCAGCCTCCTGGTTAAACCATACTTTTAAATTTAACTTTCTAATGTAGATACTCTTTAAGTCAGTAATAGATTCCACCAAGTTACCTACCCTACATGGAACGTAGGTAAAACCTTTGGCTAAAAAAATCAGCATGCTTTTCACTCACAGCCAGCCTTGAATAATTATAAATTTTGAAATCACCCTTACTATTAATGACTATCTCGGGCCTAAGCCCTTCATTGTTTAACATTCGATTGTCAAGACACTGTATCAAAACATCCAACATATGTTCACAATTGTCATTACCATTTGTATTAGACATTAAACATTTAGGACCCTCATTTTCATGATAAACACTTACATTGTCCCCAAATTAATGCTTTCAATAGTCGTACCATTAACTATGTCACTACCAGCATTTATATTTTCAGTAATACTATAATTGGATGTAATATTGTAGGTTAGGTCTGTCAACAAACATAAATCATTGCCATTGTCCACTTCAAGTTCAGAACGACAGAAAGTACATATCAGCAAAGAGTCATCAACATGGTTGTTGTGTAGTTGATTCGAACTACAAGGGCCATCTTCTGTCAGACAATTGATGCTGCTGTGTTCTGCGTAAATGTTAAAACCAAGTGAACACTAGGAACAGCTAATGGTTTCACTGTTGTCACATGAAACCAAATTATGGAAACTAATTGTTCCTTGTCCTTTGAGCCTTCGGTTTCATTCCCGGTGCTACAAATTGTTGGGGACCCTTCCCAAAAAAAGCAGAAGAAGAAAGTAGAAGCACCTTCTTTACCCTGCAAGTGGTCGGAATGTCTCACCTCTTCATCCACGCTTGTAGCTGACTGCAAACACTGGTTATGCCCTTGTTGAGAAGTCGCACTATGTTGCATCACTTCCTTTTGTTTACTTAGTTCACCAACATGCTCATTTTGGACATGCCCCCTGTAGAAATGGTAAACGTGATCACCATTGTATTTGTTAAAATCTCTTTGGAGCTTACTTTCTTTACGAATAAAAATGACATTACAAGCATTGTTTACCTGAACATGGTCACTATGATAAAGACTTCGGTTTTGACTTGAATTAAAATCATGATCAGCCTTAATGGACTTTTCCAATTCATCAAGATCATTAATTAATTTGTCCATTTTAATTTGATTATATTAAACCATTAATGGCATTAAATCCAATCCAGCTTTATCAAAAATCAAATGTATCTCCTGTAAAAACTCATTATTTTCTTTAACCCCATTTGAATACCTCCACATTCTTAGTCCACGGGGCACTTGCTTCATTTCTATGTTCCTGTTTAGATAAGCATTTTCAAGTTGCAACTTTTTGGAAATTAGTAAGTCTTTTTTAAAACGCTTCAGTTTCTCATTCAAGGTGGAAAATCGTTGAGATTGCATGTTACCAGCATTGTTGTCACAAAAAAGAAAACGATTTTCTTTCCATTGATTACAACCAACACTTTGACTGTCCATTCCTACATTATTGTCTTGATTAATTTCAATAATTTTACCTTGTGGGTCATTATGCAACCCATCTTGTTCATTTCTCCTTGAAAATTGAGATTCCACAGATGTTGGGGTTGGCTGGGTAAGAGGGACACCTAAACTCCCAAAAGAAGGAACACCGCAATTTTGTTTGTCCATCCAGTTCTTGATTGGTAAGGTGTGTTCACCCAACTGTTCATTAATCTTTTGTAATATTTTAAAAATGTCCTCATTGGATAACAGGAGTGCATTACAGATGTGCATTTGGATATGATGGAATTGAGATGGTAGTTGTTTTTAAATGCCTCTTGTTACCCAGGTATCAATTAAACTATAAGCATTGCTGGTGTTCTAAAACTTGATTGAATTTTAGGTTAGTAATGTTAAAATGGATTTTATTTAATAATGTATTAACATATTATAATATTTTATGGTAACATTTATTTAGTTTTGTTATTTGCTATAAGCAATATTTTTACTGTTGTAACTTGATTTGTATGTATTGCTTTAATTTTTTTGGTGCAATTTTGAATGGTTAATTGAGGGGTGGGTATACATTTGGCTGGGTTTTTGGTAATATTGTTCTAAGGAAGTCTCTGTAATAGAGAGGAAAGCGCTTAACTTCAATAAACTTGGTGTCTTTTGGATTGCTCACATTCTGCTAGTTGGTTTGTCTGTGGTTTTCTACTATTTTGTGAATTCTGGAGCTACTGTCAGAAAAAAAAATATGCTTTTGCCCTAAAAATTTGTAGAAAACTTCATTCAATATTCTTTGGACAGTATTGATCTTGTATGCACTGCCTAAAAGATGTGTTAAGTGCATTCCTCCTTTTTTTTTTACTATCAAGTTAATAAGAAATTGAAAAAATGAAAAGATACCAGAATTGTTGCATTATCTATATTTTATTGGTTCTTTGTTGTACATGTGACCATGACTCTGTTATTTAAAGACTGAATAATTGTGGTGATACATGTCTGAAGAAGTGTTATAATAAACAAGATGAAAGTGCTTCATTGGCTGTATTCAAGGATTCCTTGTATCAAAAACTCCTTTAATATTTTTTAAGTAGCATCACAGTCTGGAAAGTAGTAAAAAAGATTATCACCAGACAGACTTGTTAAGGGCAATAACATACTACAGGATACCCAGATGCTCAATTTGTGCTGTGCATTTTTTGTTTTACACAACATAGGGTGAGACATCCAGGCAAACACCAGCATTTGAAATTCATGGATACACAAAGAAGAGCCATCTAAGACTGAGAGGGAAATGGTCATTTATTAAACTGTACATAGCCAACAGTAGATTGTTTAAGTTTCTGTTTATTATAAAATAACAGTCTCCTTTGCAAAACATTTATCTTAAAGTTTTACATAACATCAAATACAACATAACCCTGTATATTATTTAAAGAAGGTAGGAGATGAATTCAGAATACAAAGTGCACGTACATGTAAATAGCATTTGGTTTACATGTGTTGAATGTTTTACATTTCATACAGGCTCATAGATAGATTTATAAGTTTCCAGCATACGTTTAAATCCTGTTATGTCTACATTTGCAATCACTAAAGCCATGAGATAGTTATCTGCAAGAAAGTGAAGTTATATCCAAGAGCTTTCAGTTACACAGTTTTCAAGAGGTTCTACAACTAGTGTGAATGATAAAAGAGAGAGGGGCAACATCCCTGTGGTGTGCCTGTAGTCTTTGAATTGGTTTATTTAGATGATAACTGATGTGGCCCATTGTATCCACTTGTTGATTGATGGAATTTACACAATGGCTGAAAACTTCCATGTTCTGGTCCAAATGACTTGGCTAACATGCAGTCAAAATTATTCTTGAGTACCTTAGAACATCATTCTCACCAAATATATCAAGTACTTTAATATAATGAGTTATGTTATATTTGAAAATTTAACTACTGATAATTTAATTGAAAGTGTGGATTCTCTTAAAAGGGCTATGTCTTTGTAATGCACGAGCCCCAGGATTCATTAAGCTCCATGCAGGAATAGTGCTATTCTTACATGGAGCAGATTGTGGCTGTGTAAAGCAGCAGCGCGCCTTGCATATTAATGAAGGCACGCTGCTGTATGCTGTACACAGACACAATCTATGTATGAGTGCAGGGGGCATGTCCATGCACTGCACAGACACTAAACATGCCCCCTGTGCTCATAAAGTTCTGTACGGCACTTTCTAAGCTGTACTGACATGATATTAGAATGTAGCTCTAATATTATGCCAGTATTTCAGTGTCCGCGGACACTGAAATGTAAAATAAATCATTTCAGTGGCTGCGGACACCAAAATAAAACTGGCAAAAAGGAAAGCAATACAGGGCCATGTCACAGCTTCTGTGACACACCCCCTGTGCCATACAGCACACCAGCATCCTGCAGAAGCAGAAAATGAGTGCAAATGCACACTATACCTGTCTACAGGACAGATTTTCGCAGAATGTCCAGATCTGCATACCTCCCAACCTGTTAATGCCAGAAATCTGGACAAAGCTCAACAAAATGGGGGAGCAAATAGGGACATATCTTAAATATTGCCTTCATAAACTAAGTTGCTAGAGGGTAACAGGGTTTGTTTTAACATACTGAGGGATTTGAAGTCTGAAACTCAAATGTTATGTCAGTATTTAGTGACTTAAATCTTGAGATCATCTCGGTGACTTGCCAGGAAAAAAGAGGAACAGGCAAAATAAAAATGGTGCAGAAAGCAATGTGCAAACCCACACAGTAAATAAACATAAAACACGTGTAATTTTTCTTTTCTGTCAGCAATAAAGTTTAAGTGTAGCTGTGCGGGACTGCGCATCACACAGGTATGCTCAGCCTAGCCTACACATCCCAATGAGCTAAATAGAAATGTAAAGCCAAAATAGTGTAAAGTGTAGAGGTTAGAGCTTTCACTTAGGAAACTGGCATTCATGGTTCAAGTTTCCTATTCAATCCATGCATTTTTATGTGTTAAAAAAGCAGGAAAATATATTTTCTTATCAGTAGGTAGTGAATAATATATATATTTATTAACCAGTGTAGTGTAGCAGGTCCAAATGTGAGGTATCAGTGTAGTACAGATGTGAAACCCCCATATAAACACAAGTGTCCCATACAGCATAGCCACAAAATAACGTATTGTAATGAAAGCACATAGGGGAATGTAATGGAAGGTAAACATACATATCATAATATGTCATTTATGACAAATCAACTCCACAATGCTGATAGTGTGTAAAATGAAAATTGAACAATGCTAACATGCTCAGCTATGCTTAGCCAGAATAAGCATTGCTTATACGTAAATTCTAAGCAAGAACTAGCATAGCCAAGTCAATTTGCACTCTGGTAAGTGCTTAGCATCTTCCCCCACTAAGCAGTTCTCAAACCAGCTAAGTGGGTTTGGCTGGCACCTAGCATAGCTTAGCATATTCAAAACCATACAATCATGGCAAAGGGTAGGAAATCACCCATATTTAAACTTCACAGGCAGGAAAACAGCTCATAACCAACTGTAGCTCCCCACTGTAGGCAGTATGGCTGGTGTTGGAGAGGGTATGCACTTGTGGGCGCAGTGCTAGGGTATACAGGAGTCCAATGTCATGGTAGGACTCCTTGGTAAAAAACATGATGTGAGACTGCTGCAGGACCAGTACCAGGGCTCCCAGTACAATGCAGAGGCCTGGAAAAGTCTTGCCCATGATCTCACCAGTGCGACTGGCATTCCTCAGACTGGTGAGCAGGTCCAGCACCACTGGCTGACTTGAAGTGGAGGGAGATGGAGCTCTTTGGACCAGTGGGTCTATGAAGCATGGCAGAGGGGTGATGTCCCAGGCATGTGTAAGTATTCATATCAATAACTGTTTACCAAAGTCTAGCCTGTGTATGTGATGGATAGGTTTGCATAAATGTTTCTCTATCTTCTTTGTAGCTCTAGCTGAGTAGGCTGCGAACCAGAAAGGAAACTAAATGCTACTAGGTTCCCAGGACTAAACGACAATATCAACATTGCCCCAGTGTTAAAATTAAGAAGGGCTAGACTCTAATACATTTTGGATGGGGTTCTATAGTTTATTCATAAAAGATTTAAATAATAAATAATAAAAAAATTTCTTAAAAAGTTTATTAAGAGATGTTTAGGTTTTAGTTTTTAATGTTAGGGATGTTGTATATTATTTATGTATTTCGTTTACTATTTTTTACTGTTTGTAAAAAGAATGAAAGACATGGAGTTATTAATTTTTGTAGGAAATGTATGGAGCCATTATTTTAATTAATTAATTGATGAATTACTTGTTGGCCAGCTGTCATGGAACACTACTATTTAAAGGGACGATGTATAAAGACATTATTTAATCCTTGAAAAAGCCTAGTAGAGTACCGGGCGAAAGCGCTTGATTGGATATTTTACATTTATTAAACTTTTGCCTTGAAGATTTGCCATTATTTTTGGAGGGCTCCGGGTCCTGTGCTTTTGGATATTTTGGAGTTACTTGCGAACCAGGAAGCCCGTGCAAGCAGATTGCAAAGGCTGCGTCACAAGGCTGGTGAGTAACAATCTAGCCTGTAGCACTTATAGCAAATAAATATAAAGGAGTAGAATGTCACCTGGCAGTATTAAAAATGGGTATGGTTTGTACAGAATAAACCAGACAATATTACAGTAATAGCCTCATATAGGTTATATATAAATAAAACTGCAACTGCCTGTCAATAAAATTCAAAACCCTGGACTTGTTGTGTTTACAAGGTCAGATTATACAACCAAGAGAGAATTAGAAAACATTCAGAGAAGAGACAGCAGTTTCTCAATAGTTTGCTTTGATGTGACACAAACTTGTATTTTTAGCAGAAACAGCCATGGTTCAAATCCCAGGAGTGGTAGTAAGCTGTATGCATAATTCCAATTGGATTTTCTGAATATGTGTAGAAACAGTCAGGTAGTCTTAACCGAAATTCCTTCAACAGGTCTTCCAGGTAAGAGAAGGTATAAAGTAGCTATAAGAAGGCTGTAATTATACATTGATTACAAACATACCACTGCCCAACCCAAAGCCATAGAGTGTTGTAATAATACCTGTAGAGTAATGATTAGAGCAATGATCATTAAAGCTGTGATCACTGCAAGAATCTTTTTATTTATTTATTTTACATTTGTTTACCAGGAAGGTCCAATTGCAAAGAGCTGTCCATTTTCAGCAGAGGCCTGGGGTGAAAATCTCCAGAACAGTTGCTAACATACTATACATAAGATGTTTACACATTCAGTTATAAAAATATAGCAGACAAAAACATGCGATTGCATAAAATATTTACATAAGCATAGTAGTTTAGACATAGAATTAAAAGTATAGCAGGTAGTAACATTTGATTGTTGTTCATCTAGTATATTTAGTAGAGATAATCTTGAAGATGTACTGAAGATAAGACAAGAAAGGAAAAACTAAAAAAAGATGAGAATAGAGACAAGTTCATATGAGGTGCATTGACATTTTAAGGGAAAGCTTTTCACCTTAGTCTATGGGAAAGTTAGTGGGTATAGATGGGGCAGTGGGGCGTAGGTGACAGTGAGTTGGTAAGTAACGTGTGATAATATATAGTGCATCTGTGGGGGTTTTAAAGAGGTTGGATAGCGGGTAGGGGAAAGGAGTTAGAATATGTCAACCATGTGCTAGGCAGTTGCATGTCCAGCAGTTCTTTAGGTGGGAATCTACATTTGTTAACTGGCATCTCTCTCTCACCCCCACCTTATCTTCACCAATAATCTAAACACATAAATGAATGGGCATGTTTTCCACCTAACCAGCTGTTTGGACACATGTCCTATTGTTCTACAAATGTTGAAATGTATTCCAATTAATGTTCCCTGTTCAATTATTATCATTGGTGACCTGTTGCTATCAGTGTAACCTGTATGCCGGTATGATGCCCACTGTGGTTCCATATATGCATGTGTTCTGTTTGCTATGTAAATTTTCCAAATCTGTTGTTTTGGATTAATGGGAATACTCATGCATGATGTTATAACTAATCCTTTAATGTGTTTACCATTACTAACTAACATATGTTCTAAAACTGCAACACCATATCACATATGGGTAGTCCAATCCCCGCTGATCCGCCTTTCCCGCCTCATCTGGCCATGGCACCAGGCCCCAGCATGTCTGGGACCCACCCCAGGACCTCCTCATCTGCTGGTCCAGCACCACCTTCAGTTGGAAGTCCCTCAGGGGATGGGGCTCATCCCCCCATGGGCATGGGCGTGGACAAGATCCTGTCACCCAAAGCCAGGTCCGGGTCTGGTGTGTAGCAAGTTCTGCAGGGAATTGGGAGATCTGCTATGCCAGCTTGAGGGCCACGTGGCAAATTTAGAGAGTCAGCCTGCCCCTCCTGTTCAGCCCCCAGCACAGTCAACTTCAGGGCCATGAAGGTACAGTGATGATGCCCATGGGAAGGGACCTCAGTCCCACTGTATCCATTTGGGGGCTCATGGGCATCTAATTACAAAGCACCCCTCCCTGTCCAAGGTATTTGCCCCCCACATGTGTCATATACATCCCCTGTATGCTGTCTTGTCTGTCTTGTCTGTCTTCCTACCCAACCTACCTTCCCAAATATACCTACTATCCTTCCCCAACATCCCACTCTCACTTAAAAAAGGGCAACTGTTCCCACCCCAAAAAAAATATCTCCACCATACATAGCTGGCCATTTTGCAAACATATCCACTGGACACGTAATCTGGTCTGATTGGCTTCACAACACATTATTGTCATTACCCCTGTCTCAAGAACTTGAGTGTCCAAATTTACCTCCAAAGTCAGTATATATACACAGCTGTTGCTGTAGAAGAAATGGACAGCTATGGACCTTCCCTACACCCATCCTGCACATCTCTAGCTATCTTTCATATTGTTTTTCCCCTCTTCATGCCCCCTTTTTCACCACTTTCCTATCACCCCTTTTTCTTTTCTTTTAAATAAATTAGCACAAGGGTAAGTAGGAGTAAGCAGTACTAAGTGGGACTAAGCCTGTTTGTGCGGTGCTAAGCGATGCCTACACAGATTAAGCACTTTTATGGCTGTCTGTCAGCATAGTTAACTGGAAGTTGGCATTGTTTACTGCCGTGCAAACCTGCTTACAACAGCTTAAAAGTTCCTTAATCATTATGTATCCAACAGCCCTTGTTCTTCCCAGCAACAAAATAATCAGCCCTTGAAAGTCTTGAACACTGCAAACCATAGCCAGAGCAATTTACCACCAAGCCATCTGAACTGCAGCTATGTCAGATGTTTTTTCAAACATATAATTCAGCAGAGTCATTCAACAGTAGGGGAAAAGGTTTGTTAACATTAGTCAAGTTTTGTACATATATATATAAAAATGTATATGTGTATGGAGATGCATATATACATATATATATATATATATATATATATATATACACATACATATATATAAATATCTCTGTATGTAGCTGAAGCAAAACTATATATATATATATATATATATATATATATATATATATATATATATATATATATTATATATATATATATATATATATATATATATATATATATATATATATATATATATATATATATATATATATATATATATATATACAGTGCAGTCGGACATCAGATCTATGCACTGAACCTCTTGCTGCAACAAATCAGTCCAAAGGCTGTCAAAATGGGGGTCAATGGGCTCACACTAGGGACCTCTTTTAATTATTGCCCTTATCCCTTCCTCCATAGCAGCAACTGTTCTGCCTTGCAACAGAATAATAAGCCCTGCCAAGTCTTGGGCCCAAGGCCCTGTAAATGACAACCAAAGCAATGCACCATTACACCATCTGAGCTCTACAAAATAGTGATGATTTTCCAAACATACCAGTTAGTACAGTCATTCAACAGTAGGCAAAGGAGACTGTGGAATCAGTCAGGTTCTCCATATATACAAGTATATACGTATGGGGATGCATATATGTGGACAAAGCTATACATTATTCATATACATATATATATATATATATATATATATATATATATATATATATATATATGAAGGTGAATAAATACATACACATATATAAATATATATATATATATATATATATATATATATATATATATATATATATATACATATATATATAAAACAGCAATAAACACATGCAATCTGAGGATCATGCTGCTGCTGCACCCTAGAAGTCTACATCTGAAAATGCACTCACTGGAAGTATTCCTTCAAAATGGGGAACAATGACATCTGTGCTGTAGCAGAGACCTGGTTAAAGGCAGCAGGAAGCATCCCTGCACTAGCAGCCTATAGCTCATTCCACACCTTTTGGCTGCAGAACTTGGACAGAAGTTTCAAAGGCGGTGGTATTTTCATAGTCATAAAGGATGAACACACACCCCAGAGTGGTAGACCAACATTATGCATGATAGATCCTGCTGTTAGAGCTAACTTTGGGTAAGACAATGGTTCAGGTTGTAGCCTGCTGTAGGTCCCCAAACATGTTCAAAGACTCACACTCCATGTCCCTAAACACCCTGGAGAATATCAGTGTCCAACCTAACACTATAATACTGGTTGACTTCAACTACCCCACCATTAACTGGGAAAGCTACTCATATACCAATGCACTTGCCCATCATATCAACCTGGCCTTTACTAACATGGGTGACTTTTGCTGTACACTCCTCCCTCATTAAGTCTGACCACAAAGTATTCACCTTTGGAAATCCACAGCCCTCCCACCCCCCTGCACAGGTAACCACCATGAAAAGCCTTTCCAAAGCTAACTGTGGCTTCCTAAAAACAGAGGTGGCTAATCTTATGGTAGCCATGACAATGGAGACTAAGGTGCATGACTGCTGAATCAATCAGCAATGCACTATAAACATGTACACAAATGCATGGATACTGCCATACCCAATAGAACCAAGATCCTCACCTCCAAAAAAGGAAGCCAATCTGGTGGTCCCCTCCCATAAAGAAACTGTACACCATCCAAGCTATTTGTACTAGGCTATAAGTGAATCCAGACTTGAATAAGGATGTATAAAACCAGTTTGAATCCATATAACTACTCGACAAACACATAAACTTCAAAGGCGAAACAAAAATTTTTTCACAGAACACAATGGTAAGCATTTTCATCTGCTTAATGCAGACTTCATCAGACCAGGTGACACAATTAGTACTACTATATTTAAGTACTATTTGGCGCCAAATTCCAACCTTTAAAAATCCATTTAACCCTTCCATTGACATAAACATATATCCCATATATATTTAAAGAGCCAAGACTTCATGTATTAGCTCTAGCAACACAACACTTTGTTTCAGAACATTTTCAGAGGCGTATATTATCGATCGCCTCTTGTCCATTATATCTGATGTTTTAACTAAACTCTAAATTACCTAAACATTCTTATAATCTCTGTATATATTAAACATTTGCATATATAATAATATACTATAAACCTACTATATCTATATGTTACATCATATTACAATCAATGTAAGGAATAATAAAAATAATAATAATGTCTCAAACAACTCAATACTAATAACTAATGTCTAAAATGTACACTATATAAAAACCTATTTGTCTAAATTTTATGCATATATATCGCTTTATGCTTAAAAATATTATAAAAAACTTTTAAAACCAGTTTATAACCATCATATTCCTTATTTCAGTAAAAGAAATGGTTTTATAGAAATAAATTTGTTGACGCCTGGTTCTCTAGTGGCGTCAGTTAAAATGTGCCAAACACTTTCTCTTTTACATAGAAGTGCTTTGAAGTTTCCTCCTTGTTGGGTACTATGTACCTGATCAATAATAGCAAATTTAAAGGTATGTAAAATTCCATATTTGCTTCTTCTTCTTCTTTTGACTTTTTCCCCGTTAGGGGTCGCCACAGCAGATCATATGTCCACTCGTGATTGGCAGTGGAGTTTTACGGTGTCCAGTTGCCAGCCCAGTGCCCAACCTTCCACAGGAGGCACACACAGGCACACACTCACACCTAGGACCAATTTAGAGTGTCCAATTCACTTACTGCATGTCTTTGGGATGTGGGAGGAAACCAGAGCACCCGGAGGAAACCCACACAACCACAGGGAGGACATGCAGACTCCGCACAGAAGGCAACTCAGCCAAGGATCGAACCAGAGAACCTCTTGCTGTGAGGTGGCAACGCTAACCGCTGCACCACCATGGCCGCCAATCAAATACTATATTGCTAATATGTTTATATAATGCATTTTTTGTATCTTTAGTTTTTATTCTATATAAATGATCATATATGCGTTTCTTTAGTTGTCTCTCAGTTTTTCCTATGTAAAATGCGGGGCATACAGAGCATTTAGCTAAATACACTATACCACTACTATTGCAATTCCCCCTCTTGAATTTTACGTAGGTCCTATTGATGTCACTTAATCTACATCCTTCATTCTCATTTATAATCCACACTGATTGCAAGAACCACATTTCTTGGTACTTTTTCCTGCCCTTTCAGCATTAATAGACTTGAACGTCTTTTGTAATTATGTTCACACCCATTTTAAATACAAACTTTATACTATCTCCTACAACTTCTTTAATTTCTTCATCTATTAATAATATATTCCAAAACTTGCTTAAAATGTTTTTTATATCATTCACATAAGGAGTGTTTATCAAAACACATACTTTATTGGGACTTATAGCATCCTTTGTTCCTAGGTGTTTAAAAATATTCTTGTCAATACCTAATATAGGTGTATATATTTTCCCCCATTCATTTATCACATAAGTTTATATATTTTGAAGCAACGACAAGGGGTAGCCCCTAATAAAAAACGTATTTGTGATGTTATCCATTTCCCTATGCATAATTTCAAATGTAGATGACATTCGGGCTACATGAATACATTGACCTTTAAATATATTTCTTAACATATACTTAGGATGACAACTATTAAATTCTAAGTATGCATTAGACTGTGTGCTTTTCCTATATATTTCCGATTGAAAGCCATTTGCAGTATGGCTAATATATGTATCCAGATAAGCAATACCCTTCCTATCAATTGAATATGTAAATTTCAAAAATTCACTGGTTTGATTTATATATGTCATAAAATCCTTTATACTTTCTTCAGGGCCATTCCATAAGACAAAGATATCATCCAAAAATCTCGTATAATATGTTATATATTTGTAGTACTCACTACAAAATACAAATTGGTTTTCCCACTCTAACATAACCATATTAGCAAAAATGGGGGCACATGAAGCCCCCATTGCAACACCTTTTGTTTGTCTATAATATTCGCCCTCATAATATATAAAGTTGTTATCTAACACTATTTCCATCATGTCAGTAATGAAATTCATCTTTTCCCAACTCATATCTGAATATTTCCTCAGACTTGAGCAAAAATTCTCTAATCCCTGGTATTTAGGGATACACGAGAACAAATCAATTACATCTATAATGATAAATATTAACTTATCTTTCCAAATATCAGGGGTAAGCTGTGCTAAAAACATCCATGAATCCTTAATGAGATGGGGCAGCTTCATATATATCGGCTTTACCCATCTATCAATAACTACCGCAATATTGAATGTTTTAGATCTACTTCTTGATATTATCAGGTGAAATGGAGGTTTTCTTATATCTTTGTGTACTTTAGGAATGCCAACAATCGTGACCATAACTGGATAGTCAACCTCAATAAAATTATATATTTCATTAGTAATTCTATTTTCTATAGCGTATTACTCTATTGCCAAGTCGATTTTTTGATATTTTATATTAATCTCATTTATTGAGGTTATTTAATAATTGCCAGATTCCATCAAAATAGCTTGTATCTCATTAATGTAATCAACATTATTATACAAAACAATTTCCCCACCTTTATCCGGTTTCATAACTTGGATATCATTGTCCATGATTAATTTGTTTAAACATGTTCTTTCTTTTATAGTCAAATTGTCCATTATAATATTGTACTTCACCTTATTGTTATATTTGTATACTTCATGACAAGTTGCTTCTTCAAAACTCATCACTTTTTTTATGTACTATAGGGAAAAACACACTTTTTTCTTTAGGGCCTTGTTTTCTATATTTATATTACTTTCACTATTATTTTTAAACATCAATGCTAAATTGATTTTACATCAAAATAATTTTATATCTGTAATTACATCAACTAAATTGAACTTGGTGGAAGGAATAAACTTCATACCTTTTTTAAAAAGTGTAAAATGATCCTCTTTGATCTCTATACTGTTGTAATTAAAAACTTTTAAGTCATTAAATTCATTGACTATATTCATCCTCTCTTCTATATCTTCAGGCATACAAAACCTAATGAAATTATCCATAATATTATGTACATTAGTCGAACCTGAACGCTCTCCATTTTACCAGCTTGCTTTGCTACCAATTGATGATGACCACAATAACTTCACCCCCTCGGTGCAGGTGGAAAATACCGACCGCCCTGAAAATTTGATCTCCTCTCCCTATATGTCTCATGTTTATTCTCAGGATATACTCTCTGATTTACATTTTTATCCTGTCTCAACAAATACGCTCTATTTTGATTATACTGTTCCACATCACACTGAATTTTATAGCTCTTCCTTTCAAATATTTTTTCAGCTCTACTCTCCGCTAATTTTTATTGTTTCAAATACATATCTTTACACTGTGGAAATAATAAATCATTCAAGATTTCAGTGTTCAAACTTTCTAGTTCATTAATGGTATGTACCAATTTCTCATCATTCTTTTTGATTAACAAATTCATATAACTAGTCCCAAAACTATTAAATAAAGTACTAAATACATTCTGAGTGTCTTTACCATACTTAACCCCATTGGTATTTTAAAAAACCTCAAACCCATAGGTACTATTTCCATTGATATACATTTCAACAAATAAGCATTGTCCACTTTTATACTTTTTGCTGTCAACAATAATTTACCAAGATGGTAAATTCTGTCCTTTAATGTTCCTTTATCAGTGGATGTTTTGTTATTATGATGTATTAATTTCTTTTTATTCTGTCCAATAGAAGTAAATTCATATTCATTAGTTAAAAAATTATCTATGTTGTATATTTTATGATTGTCACTGGGTAAATCAATATTCCTGCCTTTAGGGCTGGATATATTATGTACAGTACCTTTGGAAGCAAGCCCTTTTGATTGAACAGTAGTAGCATACGTCTTCCCTGGTAAAGGACGCTTGGGATGAGCGCCCAATCGATCACCTTCTTCCACATCACGAAATAAAGAAAAATCAACTGTGCTTTCATTATCGGATGAATGGTTCTGAATACCTGTGGAATTCTGTTTACTGGTAGATAAACCTGGGGTGACTGCTTTAGTGTTACTAGGATCCCGCTGTGCATTGGAAATGTCAATCTGTGTGGATACGTTACTGCCCGGTAACTTTGTATCCTTATACACTACTGAACTACTAATTACTTCAGTGCAGTTGGTTTGGATTCATCCAACTGCCACTATTAACCGAGTTACTTCCTCTCGCAATGAATTCATTTCTGAACGTAAAGAAAGAATATCGTCCTTATTCAATGAAGTCTCCGTCACTTCTGCATTGCCTTCCATAGCTAGCAACTAATAGTCCACGAATACTTCTGGATACAACACCTGAATAACCAAACAGTTAGATGGAACCCCATCCAAGCTACTTGTACAAGGCTATAAGTGAATCCGGACTCGAATAAGGATGTATAAAACAAGTTTTAATCCATATAACTGCTCAACAAACCCATAAACATCAAAGGCGAAACAAAACGTTTTTCACAGAACACAATGGTAAGCGCTTTCATCTGCTTAATGCAGACTTCATCAGACCAGGTGACACAATTAGTACTACTATATTTAAGTACTATTTGGCGCCAAAATCCAACCTTCAAAAATCCATTTAACCCTTCCATTGACATAAACATATATCCCACATATATTTAAAGAGCCAAGACTTCATGTATTAGCTCTAGCAACACAACATTTTGTTTCAGAACATTTTCAGAGGCGTATATTATTGATCGCCTCTTGTCCATTATATCTGATGTTTTAACTAAACTCTAAATTACCTAACCATTCCTATAATCTCTGTATATATTAAACATTTGCATATATAATAATATACTATAAACGTACTATATGTATATGTTACATCATATTACAATCAATGTAAGGAATAATAAAAATAATAATAATGTCTCAAACAACTCAATACTAATAACTAATGTCTAAAATGTACACTATATACAGAGATTATAGGAATGGTTAGGTAATTTAGAGATTAGTTAAAACATCAGATATAACGGACAAGAGGCGATCGATAATATATGCTCTGAAAATGTTCTGAAACAAAGTGTTGTGTTTCTAGAGCTAATACATGAAGTCTTGGCTCTTTAAATATATGTGGGATATATGTTTACGTCAATGGAAGGGTTAAATGGATTTTTGAAGGTTGGATTTTGGCGCCAAATAGTACTTAAATATAATAGTACTAATTGTGTCACCTGGTCTGATGAAGTCTGCATTAAGCAGATGAAAGCGCTTACCATTGTGTTCTGTGAAAAAAGTTTTGTTTCGCCTTTGAAGTTTATGTGTTTGTTGAGCAGTTATATGGGTTAAAACTGGTTTTATACATCTTTATTCGAGTCCGAATTCACTTATAGCCTAGTACAAATAGCTTGGATGGGGTTCCGTCTAACTGTTTGGTTATTCAGATGTTGTATCCAGAAGTATTCGTGGACTATTAGTTGCTAGCTATGGAAGGCAATGCAGAAGGGATGGAGACTTCATTGAATAAGGAAGATATTCCTTTTTTACGTTCAGAAATGAATTTGTTGCGAGAGGAAGTAGCTCAGTTAATAGCGGCAGTTGGACGAATCCAAATCAACTGCACTGAAGTAATTAATAGTTCAGTAGTGTATAAGGATACAAAGTTACCGGGCAGTAACGTATCCACACAGATTGGCATTCCCAATGCACAACGGGATCCTAGTAACACTAAAGCAGTCACCCCAGGTTTATCTACCAGTAAACAGAATTCCACAGGTATTCGGAACCATTCATCTGATAATGAATGCACATTTGATTTTTCTTTATTTTGTGATGTGGAAGAAGGTAATCAATTGGGCGCTCGTCCCAAGCGTCCTTTACCAGGGAAGACGTATGCTACTACTGTTAAATCAAAAGGGCTTGCTTCTAAAGGTACTGTACATAATGCATCCATCCCTAAAGGCAGGAATATCGATTTACCGAGTGACAATTATAAAATATACAACATAGACAATTTTTAAACTAATGAATATGAATTTACTTCTATTGGACAGAATAAAAAGAAATTAATACATCATAATAACAAAACATCCACTGATAAAGGAACATTAAAGGACAGAATTTACCACCTTAGTAAATTATTGTTGACAGCAAAAAGTATAAAAATGGACAATGCTTATTTGTTAAAATGTATATCAATGGAAATAGTACCTATGGGTTTGAGGTTTTTTAAAATACCAATGGGGTTAAGTATGGATAAAGACAATCAGAATGAATTTAATACTTTATTTAATAGTTTTGGGACTAGTTATATGAATTTGTTAATCAAAAAGAATGATGAGAAATTGGTACATACTGTTAATGAAATAGAAAGTTTGAACACTGAAATCTTGAATGATTTATTGTTTCCACAATGGAAAGATTTGTATTTGAAACAATATAAATTAGTGGAGAGTAGAGCTAAAAAAATATTTGAAAGGAAGAGCTATAAAATTCAGTGTGATGTGGAACAGTATAATCAAAATAGAGCATATTTGTGGAGACAGGATAAAAATGTAAATCAGAGAGTATATCCTGAGAATAATCATGAGACATATAGGGAGAGGAGATCAAATTTTCAGGGTGGTCGGTATTTTCCACCTGCACTGAGGGGGTGAAGTTATTGTGGTCATCATCTGAACAATTGGTAACAAAAACAAGCTGTGAAAATGGAGAGGGTTCAGGTTCTACTAATGTACAGAATAATATGGATAATTTCATCAGGTTTTGTATGCCTCAAGATATAGAAGAGATAATGAATATAGTCAATGAATTTAATGACTTAAAGGTTTTTAATTACACCAGTATAGAGATCAAAGAGGAACATTTTACACTTTTTAAAAAAGGTATGAAATGTATTCCTTCCTCCAAGTTCAATTTAGTTGATGTAATTACAGATATAAAATTATTTTGCCGTAAAATCAATTTAGCATTGATGTTTAAAAATAATAGTGAAAGTAATATAAAAATAGAAAACAAGGCCCTAAAGAAAAAAAGTGTGCTTGTCCCTATAGCACATAAAAAAGTGATGAGTTTTGAAGAAGCAACTTGTCATGAAGTATACAAATATAACTATAAGGTGAAGTAAAATATTATAATGGACAATTTGACTATAAAAGAAAGAACATGTTTAAACGAATTAATCGTGAACAGTGATATCCGAGTTATGAAACCGGATAAAGGTGGGGGGAATTGTTTTGTATAATAATGTTGATTACATTAATGAGATACAAGCTATTCTGATGGAATCTGGCAATTATGAAATATCCTCAATAAATGAGATTAATATAAAATATCAAAAAATCGACTTGGCAATAGAGGAATATGCTACAGATAATATAATTACTAATGAAATATATAATTTTATTAAGGTCAACTATCCAGTTATGGCCACGAGTGTTGGCATTCCTAAAGTACACAAAGATATAAGAAAACCTCCATTTCATCCGATAATATCAGGAAGTAGAGCTAGAAAATTCAATATTGGGTTAGTTATTGATAGATGGGTAAAGCCGATATATATGAAGCTACCCCATCTCATTAAGGATTCATGGATGTTTTTAGCACAGCTTACCCCTGATACTTGGAAGGATAAGTTAATATTTATCACTATAGATGTAGTTGATTTGTTCTCGTGTATCCCTAAATACCAGGGATTAGAGAATTTTTGCTCAAGTCTGAGGAAATATTCAGATATGAGTTGGGAAAAGATAAATTTGATTACTGACATGATGGAAATAGTGTTAGATAACTTTATATATTATGAGGGCCAATATTATAGACAAACATAAGGTGTTGCAATGGGGGCTTCATGTGCCCCCATTTTTGCTAATATGGTTATGTTAGAGTGGGAAAACCAATTTGTATTTTGTAGTGAGTACTACAAATATATAACATATTATACAAGATTTTTGGATGATATCTTTGTCTTATGGAATGGCCCTGAAGAAAGTATAAAGGATTTTATGACATATATAAATCAAACCAGTGAATTTTTGAAATTTACATATTCAATTGATAGGAAGGGTATTGTTTATCTGGATACATATATTAGCCATACTGCAAATGGCTTTCAATCGGAAATATATAGGAAAAGCACACAGTCTAATGCATACTTAGAGTTTAATATTTGTCATCCTAAGTATATGTTAAGAAATATATTTAAAGGTCAATATATTCGTGTAGCCTGAATGTCATCTACATTTGAAATTATGCATAGGGAAATGGATAACATCACAGCTATGTTTTTTAATAGGGGCTACCCCTTGTCGTTGCTTCAAAATGTATCCACTTATGGGATAAATGAATGGGGAAAAGATATACACCTATATTAGGTATTGACAAGAATATTTTTAAACACATAGGAACAAAGGGTGATATAAGTCCCAATAAAGTATGTGTTTTGACATACACCCCTTATGTGAATGATATAAGAAACATTTTAAGCAAGTTTTGGGATATATTATTAATAGATGAAGAAATTAAAGAAGTGGTTGGAGATAGTATAAAGTTTGCATTTAAAATGGGTATGAACATAAAAAAAAATATTTACAAAAGACGTTCAAGTCTATAATGCTGAAGGGGTAGGAAAAAGTACCAAGAAATGTGGGTCTTGCAATCAGTGTGGATTTATAAATGAGATCGAAGGATGTAGATTAAGTGACATCAATAGGACCTATGTAAAATTCAAGAAGGGGAATTGCAATAGCAGTGGTATATAATGGACAAGAGGTGATCGATAATATACACCTCTGAAAATGTTCTGAAACAAAGTGTTGTGTTGCTAGAGCTAATACACGAAGTCTTGGCTCTTTAAATATATGTTGGATATATGTTTATGTCAATGGAAGGGTTAAATGGATTTTTGAAGGTTGGATTTTGGCGCCAAATAATACTTAAATATAGTAGTACTAATTGTGTCACCTGGTCTGATGAAGTCTGCATTAAGCAGATGAAAGCGCTTACCATTGTGTTCTGTGAAAAAAAGTTTTGTTTCACCTTTGAAGTTTATGTGTTTGTCGAGCATTTATATGGATTAAAACTGGTCTTATGCATCCTTATTCGAGTCTTGATTCACTTATAGCCTAGTACATGTAGCTTGGATGGGGTTCCGTCTAACTGTTTGGTTATTCAGGTGTTGTATCCAGAAGTATTTGTGGACATAAAGAAACTGTACAACAGAAGGAGGGAGCTGATACGGAATAATGTGAAGTCCCAAGACTGGAAAAAAACCCTTATCAGCTTCAATTAAAGGTTGAGATCCCTCATCAAATACTACAAAGTTAGCTGTGAAAACAGAATTGGAGCACATAGTAAAGACAACCACAATGCCTAATACACTTATGTAAAGAATCTCCATGGCAATACGAAGATTTTCTCTGAGCTGCTAGACAATGGTACCTCCTAGACTGAGCCAACAAATATTGCCCATATAATGGATGACCTCACCTGTGTGCCCTGTTCAAGCACAGCCTCATCTCATTCTTTGTCCCTACTAAATTGTGCACTGCTACAGTCACCCTTCTCCACAAATGAGGTGTGACTACAGACCCTGGGAACTAACACCCCAATAAATACGTCTGCGCCTCATTGACATCTGGACAAAGCCTGACATCATTTGGGGATAGAAGCATAAACACAGGGGTAGATTGGACATATTGCATTACCAAAACAACTAAAATGACTTAACATAGCAAAGAGAAATACAATCAGCCAGTAATTCACCCATGTTTATTATACTCTGATGTCTTGGCCAAAGGCTTCAAGGAGTAAAAGATTACAGGAAATACTTGCCTTAATCAAAAGACACAAATGACACTTAAGTGCATAATTAAATACACAGCATCCATTTACACTCCTCATTTAACCCCCAAGGGATAAAGTATCACATTTAATATTAGTACATTGATTCTGTACATAACAATTGTCATTTTATGAATGTGTCTTCAAACTGAGGAACAGACTTATTCCAAAACAGTACCATTGAACCCACTACTGTCCCCATGGTGGGATTTATTCAAATGTACAGCTATGGAACTGTCTTCTTTCTTATCAGTAATATGTCTCATATGTTATAACAGTCTAGTTTTAAAACGTGTGTTAATCTCCCCCCACATAACATATGTTACAAGGGCATCTAAGAGCATTCTCCATACACAAACCTCTTGAATGTACAGACTCCAACATGTTTTCCAGCCTTTCCTCTCAGCAGAAATTACACTGCTAAATAATGATAGACTATTATACCTATCAACCTCCTACTATATGACATATGGACAAAGCCTGACATAATTGTTCAACAGAGGCCCAAATACATGGCCATACTTGAAATATAGCTGTTATATACTGAGAAAGTTGCTGGTGTTACAGAGTTTGTTGTAACATATCTCTTCTGAGGGATATAAAGTCAGACAAAAAAAATGGATATTAGCATTTACTGATTGCAATCACCAGAGTATGCTGCTGGTTTGCCAAGGGCAACACCTGTCTGGGAAACAGACCAAACATAACCGTCTAACCTGTGGCCATTATGTGGCTAGCCCTAAAGTTGAGAGCTATGCAGAGACAGAACTTTGTCAGACTGAAACACATGCAGCTATATCAACACCTATATACAGTGGATATCACAAGTGTACAAACCCCTGTTGGAATGTCAGGTTTGTGCGCTGTATGACAATGAGACCATAGAAAATCATTTCATAATGTTTCTCATTTTGAATGTGACCTCTAACCTGTACAATTCCACTGAAAAACAAACAAAGGTGTTTCTAGGAAGGTGAGCAACTATTGCCAAGTGAAAATGTGCCATGATTTTAGAGTACAAACCAGGATAAATGAATGCTGTAACCATCTCAAAAGGTGCAAACGCAACATATCAGTTTAAGGGTGTGCACACTCATTCAACTGGCTTATTGTATTGATTATTATTTCCATATGTTTCCACAGACCAGATTGTTATGTTTTCAGTTGAATTGCACAGGCTATAGGTCTCATTAAAGGTGGGAAAATTCACTCCAGAGATCACTTCTGCGGCACTGCTTGACATGGGCACAGGAAAATAATTTTCTTGAGTGGTGAAAGCCAAGGAACCTTTTTGGCTAGGCTTATATAGGCCCCAGGGCCGATAGCCTAGTACCTACTTATGAACCTACCTATAAACCTATGAATTGTTTTGAAATGAGTTATTGTGGTGTCATGTTTTAATTGTGTAAATGCCAGGCATTGTAACAGGGGTGTGTACACTTTATATCCACTGTAGCTATATGGACTCAGCAGTACCTGACCTGTATAACCAGTCTCCACCAAGGTAGAGTAATCCCCTTTGATGGACAGCAGCAATACACAAACCACATAACAGGTTGCTATATTGGCTGTACAGAGACACATAGGTGCAGGCAATAACTTGGAAGCGTGTCCACCTTTATCAAAGCAAGCATGTAAGTTCATAGGAGACTTCCAGTAAGGCTGACTATGACTACAAATCAGACATATCCACACTACCAAGGACAACCGCAACAGTGTATCCACATATGTTGTCAGTCTCAGAGGCAACAAGACAATTCACCCTGTACTGGGGGTAAAGCACATCTCATACACATATGCAATGGATATAGGCAACCTGCATCAGACAGGTTAAGTGGAAACATTGTCACCCTGTCCACCCGAGTTGTATAGGGGGATATGCACATCAACCACACTCCTCCCCACAGCAATGGTGAGCATGTATATATTGACTACTGATGGTAACAACAACAAATCTCCATGGGGCATAATAACATCACTGTCTGCCTCATACATGAACTCAGGCATGTGCTCACAGCTCCATCACACACTATAGCCAGACACAGACCTGCCATCATCCACACACCATCCACATAGAAGATGGACACTGTCATCCCTCTACACAGAAATGAATGGAAAACAGAGGATTATGCAACTAAGCATCCAACATTGGGGGGAATAAGATAGCTCAGGGCCAGGAGTGTAATGTAAGCTGCTATAGCCATGGATAGATCGGACAGTTATTGTGTAGTTTGGATTATTTGCAAGTAATATCCACTGTTGATGTGCAATTTGACAACCGTATGAGGTCCTGTGACCTTTTTTCCTGTTTATGTCTTCCAGGTAACATGCAGAGGGCTCGCCTACCAGCATTCTATATTGGAGAAATGGACATCATCACCCAATATGTGATTGAACACTATGCCCTGTTATTTGGACAGAGAGCACAAGATGTACGGGAGAGGACTGCCTTTTGGAATGATCTGGTCCACAGGGTAAATGATGCTGGCCTGCACAGCAGAACTTATGAGCAGGTGTGGCATTGGGCAACTGACCTCATCTGCAATGCCTGTCAATGGGCTGCTGCTTTGGTGAGGGACCGGCTAGCCACAGGTGGGGGCCCAGCCATCCAGCCCCCACTGATACCCGAGGAGCTCCTCACCAACCTTGGAGCACCTGCTCAACGCACAAGCCATGAAGCTGAGGAAAGCATTGTGGAGGTGGGTTGCACCCACACACTGGACAAGGAGCATGTAGGTAAGGCCCCAGTGCACATCACTAGAACACTATTGCTTATCCATTTCTATCTGTGTACAATCTAAATGCATATGTCAGATGAGATAGTAGGTCTTGCTGGTGTTTAGTAATGCACAGACCTGTACATCTATGGTGATGACCAGCATATTTTGGAGTACTGGGGGCTGTACTGTTAATGTGTTAAAATGCTGCTTCCACCCTGTACCAAGTCCCATCAGTTGCTACTGACATTACTTCTCTCCCACAACTATTTAGGTCCCTCTGGTATACAATTGGACAGCACCCTGTAGCTGGTGAGTATGGAATTGTTTTGTTGAGGTTTGCCAATACACCAGCCATGTTAAGCCCATGCTATTTGCCATGTACACATTTATCACACCTACCCATAATGCATGATGTACATGTTCAGTTTTGTTGGTGTTAACTGCACTGCATCACAGTGGTCACCATGGTGTCATATCTCAGGGGTATGTAAGATTCCTCCAGCATACCTCACAACCTGTCAGTGCAAGATGTGCGGACAGAGACAAACAAAATGGTGGGACAAATGGGCTCCAGTAGGTACATGTATGAAACATTACCATTATACAAGGGATACAACAGTGTACACACACCTATGAAGATGGCAACTGTTCCTGCTATATACAATGACAGACCACAGTAATAAAATCCACACCTTTTCCAACCTGTAATGTGATCCTAACATTAACAATTAACATGTAAAATAACATTATATTTTAGTGCAACAAACATGGTGTATACAAACCTTACACCTCACTGGATGTATATGTGTGCACACACTCAAAATAACATATTGTGGTGGCAGCTTGTGATGTACTGACAGCATTCACTCTACTTGAGTACACACCTGCCATCAAGTACAGGGCCTCAATGTCACATCAGGTAATGGTGTGCTGTCTGAGAAGTATGTTCATGACATTTCTTCAGTTGCCTGCAACAGAAGCAGCCATGGCTTGCACACATCTTACAAAACATCAAAGGGATCCCGCATCTGAAATGCAATAGTCAGAAGTAGGGTAAAAATCATTACCTCACCATTGCATATACCATGAAAAACAGTGCAGACAGTGATCTAGAGGTGTATTAAATATGGGACAACAGTGATGTTGAAAAGAACCAGATGCCCATCTAAAACAGATGACACGATGTGTAGAAAACTGGTCAGGAAAGCTGCCAGGAGACATTCAGCAACACTGGAGGAGTTGCAGGAATGTCTGTCAAGTACTGCCTGTGTAGTACTGGTGGCAACAATCATCTGGATTCCACTTAAGTGTGGCCTATGGGGTAGGGTAAGTAGATGGAAGATTTTCCCCACAAGAAGCATCATCCAGGGCTGTGTACAGGTAGCAAAAGCATAACAAGTCTCCCAAAGGCATGTGTCACAATGTGTAATGGTGTCACGACACCAAGGTTCAAGCCTACAGACAGTATTCATAGAGATATGTGTGGTGCATAACCAACACCTCACTTCACCTCAGGGCCACTTTCCCAACTTGAAGCTTGCTGGTGCCAGTGTACATCCTTAGGGTTGCTGTTCATTAGCTGGAACTAGGCCTGTAGACATGGTGGAGGCGATTGTGAACACTGCAAAATAACACTCAAGTGTAGCCCACAGTTGTCAAGCATCTGCAATAAGGCTGTGAGTGGGGAAGGGTTTCAGCTTCGAACAGAACAGTGAACTGAAGCATACATCCAAAGCTAGCTGAGACTGGCTGTATCTGAACACATTCTAGGTTATGAATTGGCCCAGACATAACCCAGACTCAACAGCAATGGTAAAGCCCCTGTGTGACCTCCAAGGTCTGTGCATATGAGCTGGCCTTGCAATCTGGCAAAGTTGGGGGACCTTTGTAGTGAAGACAGACGAAATAATTCCAAGTCAAGATTTGCCATGCTAGTACACCCTTTACAATGAATAGTGACTGCTGTAGTTCACTTAACAGGTGCTTCAACAAATCATTGGTTTGAGGGTATTCACTCTTATGCAACCCCGATACTGTACTCATCTCATTGAGTATCCTCACGACTAACACATTTGTTTGATTCTTGATTGGATTGCACATGTCATATGTCACAAATCAGGCATACATAATGTTTTCAAATGCAGTACTGTGGCTTCATTTCATATCGTAAAAGAGGCTGGCATGTCAACAAGTGTGTGTACTCTCTTCATATCCATATTAAGCTTTGAAGGTCATTAGCGTAACAGGATTTTATTGCACATACATGCACTGCTGATGATGAGATCTGCAAATCAAATGTCAGTCATTAATTAGTGACATCAGTCCTCATATCATCCCAGTTATTTGTCAGAAAAACATATAGGGGTTGTGAGGAATAGAGCAAAAATATCTGCCAGACATCTACGCATTCAGCAATGATTTGTACAGTTGTGAACTATAGTCTACAGTAGATGCCTGTGTGCTATACAGGTGCACATCATTAATGTGTACATGGGTGCTGTGTGTTCCAGGGAAAGGGACATCACTTACTAACATGACTCATGCATCCCCGAGATGTATATTGTTAGTAACAGGGATTAAGACTGACTGAAATGCGTGATCTTGAGTACCATGTGTCATGCATGTCAACTGTTTGGTAACGTGAGGTCTGTGTAATCTGTTTGTGCCACCTCGCCTGTAATTGTGTGTGTGTGTGTGTGTGTGTGTGTGTGTGTGTGTGTGTGTGTGTGTGTGTGTGTGTCTGTGTTTGTGGAAGTAAACCATAATGTACAGGTATTAATTTACATATATATTGTCTTCCCCTCACAGCTGGCAATGTGGGTCGGGATCCCTCCTGCGGGGAAACTGATATCAGTGTCTCTGCAGACTCTGACAATGATGATAGGCATAGTGAGGCACAGGCAGGGTTGTCAGGGGCTGAATCTGAGCCATTGGTTGGCATTCCACTTTTTTCCACTCCATCTCCGCACACAGTCACAATGCCCACACATACCCCATCACCAGTGGCCACAGATGAGGGACAGTAGGCGGGTGGTGGCATGGGACGGGAAAGTGTGATGACTATGGCAAGTGTGTCTGTAGACACCAGCCACAGCTGGTTAACAGGTGAGGTCCTACACAAGCGGATGGACAAGGGCACTCATAGGAGGACTGCTGCCAGTCATTGCCCTGCCACAAGTGCCATAGTAGATGTCACCAGACGTATGTTTCAGACCATCATGGAGGCACAGGCATGTATGGAACATTACACCAGAGATGGCCTGAGGTTCCAGATGGCTACTCTACCTGCTGTACTTGACAACATCCGTGATCCTGCAGATGGCCACCACTATTATGCAGAGGTCATGGATAGACGGTTGGGTGAGATGGTGGCAATCAACCGTGGTATGTCTGTGATAGAGCATGTGGTGGGAGTAGGATATTGGCCATGCGGATGTGGGACAGCACCACTTACAGCTGAGGGTCTACATGGCTGTGCAACATCTCGCTCTCACTCCCTTAGTGACAGTACCAGCAGCTCCACTGCAGGGGAGGGCTGTCCACACCATGATGCAGCAGGCCATGGGCATGTGGTCCTGGCTGGTCCCAACAGGGATGCAGATCCAGCAGACAATTGTCATCATCAGGGGAGAGTACCATATCTGGCATTCTGCCTAGTGGTGCCTGTGCAACCCCTGGCAGGCCCAGTTCCTGTGTCCGTGGCCAGACACAGTGAACTGTACATCCTGCCATGTATGGTCCGCAGCTGTCCAACATACCTCTGTATAGGGCAGCCACATGGCAGAACTGTGTGCATCTATGCACACACACATGCACACAATACCATCACAGCTTGGGCACCTCCCAACATACACACACCACCTCTGCACGGCCCATGTAATAAACAACCCCCTAACCCACACACATGATGTCAA